>NC_086112.1:72918645-73218853 GCF_963921235.1 Mobula hypostoma | reverse complement strand
ACACACATTCAACCCCCAAAGGACCCCACTCCCCTTCCTACACACATTCAAACCCCAAAGCCCCCCACTCCCCCTCCTTACACACATTCAAACCCCAAAGCCCCCCACTCCCCCTCCTACACACATTCTAACCCCAAAGCCCCCCACTCCCCCTCCTACACACATTCAAACCCCAAAGCCCCCCACTCCCCCTCCTACACACATTCAAACCCCAAAGCCCCCCACTCCCCCCTACACACATCAAACCCCAAACTCCACTCCCCCTCCTACACACATTCAAACCCCAAAGCTGCCCACTCCCCGTCCTACACACATTCAAACCCCAAAGCCCCCCACTCCCCCTCCTACACACATTCAAACCCCAAAGCCCCCCACTCCCCCTCCTACACACATTCAAACCCCAAAGCCCCCCACTCCCCCTCCTACACACATTCTAACCCCAAAGCCCCCCACTCCCCCTCCTACACACATTCAAACCCCAAAGCCCCCCACTCCCCCTCCTACACACATTCTAACCCCAAAGCACCCCACTCCCCCTCCTACACACATTCAAACCCCAAAGCCCCCCACTCCCCCTCCTACACACATTCAAACCTCAAAGCCGCCCACTCCCCCTCCTACACACCTACAAACCCCAAAGGCCCCCACTCCCCCTCCTACACACATTCTAACCCCAAAGCCCCCCACTCCCCCTCCTACACACATTCTAACCCCAAAGCCCCCCACTCCCCCTCCTACACACATTCTAACCCCAAAGCCCCCCACTCCCCCTCCTACACACATTCAAACCCCAAAGCCCCCCACTCCCCCTCCTACACACATTCTAACCCCAAAGCCCCCACTCCCCCTCCTACACACATTCAAACCCCAAAGACCCCACTCCCCCTCCTACACACATTCCAACCCCAAAGCCCCCCACTCCCCCTCCTACACACATTCAAACACCAAAGCCCACCACTCCCCCTCCTACACACATTCAAACCCCAAAGCCCCCCACTCCTCCTCCTACACACATTCTAACCCCAAAGCACCCCACTCCCCCTCCTACACACATTCAAACCCCAAAGCCCCCCACTCCCCCTCCTAAACACATTCTAACCCCAAAGCACCCCACTCCCCCTCCTACACACATTCAAACCCCAAAGCCCCCCACTCCTCCTCCTACACACATTCAAACCTCAAAGCCTCCCACTCCCCTTCCTACACACCTACAAACCCCAAAGGCCCCCACTCCCCCTCCTGCACACATTCTAACCCCAAAGCCCCCCACTCCCCCTCCTACACACATTCTAACCCCAAAGCCCCCCACTCCCCCTCCTACACACATTCTAACCCCAAAGCCCCCCACTCCCCCTCCTACACACATTCTAACCCCAAAGCCCCCCACTCCCCCTCCTACACACATTCAAACCCCAAAGCCCCCCCTACAAACAATCCAACCCCAAAGCCCCCACTTCCCCTCCACACATTCAAACCCCAAAGGGCCCCATTCCCCCTTCTACACACATTCAAACCCCAAAGCCCCCCACTCCCCCTCCTGTACACATTCAAACACCAAAGCCCACCACTCCCCCTCCTACACACATTCAAACCCCAAAGCCCCCCACTCCTCCTCCTACACACATTCAAACCTCAAAGCCTCCCACTCCCCTTCCTACACACCTACAAACCCCAAAGGCCCCCACTCCCCCTCCTACACACATTCTAACCCCAAAGCCCCCCACTCCCCCTCCTACACACATTCTAACCCCAAAGCCCCCCACTCCCCCTCCTACACACATTCTAACCCCAAAGCCCCCCACTCCCCCTCCTACATACATTCAAACCCCAAAGCCTGCAACTCCCCCTCCTACACACATTCCAACCTCAAAGCCCCCCACTCCCCCTCCTACACACATTCAAACCCCAAAGGACCCCACTCCCCCTCCTACACACATTCAAACCCCAAAGCCCCCTCTCCCCCTCCTACACACATTCAAACCCCAAAGCCCCCCACTCCCCCTCCTACACACATTCAAACCCCAAAGACCCCCCACAAACATTCCAACCCCAAAGCCCCCCTTCCCCTCCACACATTCAAACCCCAAAGCCCCCCACTCCCCCTCCTACACACATTCAAACCCCAAAGCCCCCCACTCCCCCTCCTACACACATTCAAACCCCAAAGCCCCCCACTCCCCCTCCTACACACATTCTAACCCCAAAGACCCCACTCCCCCTCCTACACACATTCAAACCCCAAAGCCCCCCACTCCCCCTCCTACACACATTCAAACCCCAAAGCCCCCCACTCCCCCTCCTACACACATTCAAACCCCAAAGCTGCCCACTCCCCCTCCTACACACATTCAAACCCCAAAGCCCCCCACTCCCCCTCCTACACACATTCAAACCCCAAAGCCCCCCACTCCCCCTCCTACACACATTCTAACCCCAAAGCCCCCCACTCCCCCTCCTACACACATTCAAACCCCAAAGCCCCACACTCCCCCTCCTACACACATTCTAACCCCAAAGCCCCCCACTCCCCCTCCTACACACATTCAAACCCCAAGCCCCCCACTCCCCCTCCTACACACATTCAAACCCCAAAGCCCCCCACTCCCCCTCCTACACACATTCAAACCCCAAAGCCCTCCACTCCCCCTCCTACACACATTCTAACCCCAAAGACCCCACTCCCCCTCCTACACACATTCAAACCCCGAAGCCCCCCACTCCCCCTCCGACACACATTCAAACCCCAAAGCCCCCCACTCCCCCTCCTACACACATTCAAACCCCAAAGCTGCCCACTCCCCCTTCTACACACATTCTAACCCCAAAGCCCAACACTCCCCCTCCTACACACATTCTAACTCCAAAGCCCCCCACTCCCCCTCCTACACACATTCAAACCCCAAAGCCGCCCACTCCCCCTCCTACACACATTCAAACCCCAAAGCCCACACTCCCCCTCCTACACACATTCAAACCCCAAAGCCCCCCACTCCCCCTCCTACACACATTCAAACCCCAAAGCCCCCCACTCCCCCTCCTACACACATTCTAACTCCAAAGCCCCCCACTCCCCCTCCTACACACATTCAAACCCCAAAGCCGCCCACTCCCCCTCCTACACACATTCAAACCCCAAGGCCCCCACTCCCCCTCCTACACACATTCAAACCCCAAAGCCCCCCACTCCCCCTCCTAAACACATTCAAACCCCAAAGCCCCCCACTCCCCGTCCTACACACATTCTAACCCCAAAGCCCCCCACTCCCCCTCCTACACACATTCTAACCCCAAAGCCCCCCACACCCCCTCCTAAACACATTCCAATCCCAAAGACCCCACTCCCCATCCTACACACATTCAAACCCCAAAGCTCCCCACTCCCCCCCTACACACATTCAAACCTCAAAGCCGCCCACTCCCCCTCCTACACACCTACAAACCCCAACGGCCCCCACTCCCCCTCCTACACACATTCAAACCCCAAAGCCTGCAACTCCCCCTCCTACACACATTCCAACCCTCAAAGCCCCCCACTCCCCCTCCTACACACATTCAAACCCCAAAGCCCCCCACTCCCCCCCTACACACATTCAAACCTCAAAGCCGCCCACTCCCCCTCCTACAAACCTACAAACCCCAAAGGCCCCCACTCCCCCTCCAACACACATTCTAACTCCAAAGCCCCCCACTCCCCCTCCTACACACATTCTAACCCCAAAGCCCCCCACTCCCCCTCCTACACACATTCTAACCCCAAAGCCCCCCACTCCCCCTCCTACACACATTCCAACCTCAAAGCCCCCCACTCCCCCTCCTACACACATTCAAACCTCAAAGCCCCCCACTCCCCCTCCCACACACATTCAAACCCCAAAGCCCCCCACTCCCCCCTTACACACATTCAAACCCCAAAGCCCCCCACTCCCCCCTTACACACATTCAAACCCCAAAGCCCCCCACTCCCCCTCCTACACACATTCTAACCTCAAAGCCGCCCACTCCCCCTCCTACACACATTCAAACCCCAAAGCCCCCCACTCCCCCTCCTTCACACATGCAAACCCCAAAGCCCCCCACTCCCGCTCCTACACACATTCAAACCCCAAAGCTGCCCACTCCCCCTCCTACACACATTCTAACCACAAAGCCCCCCACTCCCCCTCCTACACACATTCAAACCCCAAAGCCCCCCACTCCCCGTCCTACACACATTCAAACCCCAAAGCCCCCCACTCCCCCTCCTACACACATTCTAACCCCAAAGCCCCCCACTACCCCTCCTACACACATTCAAACCCCAAAGCCCCCCACTCCCCCTTCTACACACATTCTAATCCCAAAGCCCCCACTCCCCCTCCTACACACATTCAAACCCCAAAGCCTGCAACTCCCCCTCCTACACACATTCCAACCTCAAAGCCCCCCACTCCCCCTCCTACACACATTAAAAACCCCAAAGCCCCCCACTCCCCCTCCCACACACATTCAAACCCCAAAGCCCCCCACTCCCCCTCCTACATACATTCAAACCCCAAAGCCTGCAACTCCCCCTCCTACAAACATTCTAACCCCAAATCCCCCACTCCCCCTCCTACACACATTCCAACCTCAAAGCCCCCCACTCCCCCTCCTACACACATTCAACCCCCAAAGGACCACACTCCCCCTCCTACACACATTCAATCCCCAAAGCCCCCACTCCCCCTCCTACACACATTCTAACCACAAAGCCCCCCACTCACCCTCCTACACACATTCAAACCCCAAAGCCCCCCCTACAATCATTCCAACCCCAAAGCCCCCACTTCCCCTCCTCCACACATTCTAACCCCAAAGCCCCCCACACCCCCTCCTAAACACATTCGAATCCCAAAGACCCAACTTGCCATCCTACACACATTCAATCCCCAAAGCCCCCCACTCCCCCCCGACACACATTCAAACATCAAAGCCGCCCACTCCCCCTCCTACACACCTACAAACCCCAACGGCCCCCACTCCCCCTCCTACACACATTCAAACCCCAAAGCCCCCCACTCCCCCTCCTACACACATTCAAACCCCAAGGCCCCCACTCCCCCTCCTACACACATTCAAACCCCAAAGCCCCCCACTCCCCCTCCTACACACATTCTAACCCCAAAACCCCCCACTCCCCCTCCTAAACACATTCCAATCACAAAGCCCCCACCACCCCTCCGACACACATTCAAACCCCAAAGCCGCCCACTCCCCCTCCTACACACATTCAAACCCCAAAGACCCAACTCCCCATCCTGCACACATTCAAACCCCAAAGCCCCCCACTCCCCCCTACACACATTCAAACCTCAAAGCCGCCCACTCCCCCTCCTACACAGCTACAAACCCAACGGCCCCCACTCCCCCTCCTACACACATCTAACCCCAAAGCCCCCCACCCCCCCTCCTACACACATTCTAACCCCAAAGCCCCCCACTCCCCCTCCTACACACATTCTAACCCCAAAGCCCCCCACTCCCCCTCCTACATACATTCAAACCCCAAAGCCTGCAACTCCCCCTCCTACACACATTCCAACCTCAAAGCCCCCCACTCCCCCTCCAACACACATTCAAACCCCAAAGGACCCCACTCCCCCTCCTACACACATTCAAACCCCAAAGCCCCCTCTCCCCCTCCTACACACATTCAAACCCCAAAGCCCCCCACTCCCCCTCCTACACACATTCAAACCACAAAGCCCCCCCACAAACATTTCAACCCCAAAGCCCCCACTTCCCCTCCACACATTCAAACCCCAAAGCCCCCCACTCCCCCTCCTACACACATTCAAACCCCAAAGCCCCCCACTCCCCCTCCTCCACACATTCAAACCCCAAAGCCCTCCACTCCCCCTCCTACACACATTCTAACCCCAAAGACCCCACTCCCCCTCCTACACACATTCAAACCCCAAAGCCCCCCACTCCCCCTCCGACACACATTCAAACCCCAAAGCCCCCCACTCCCCCTCCTACACACATTCAAACCCCAAAGCTGCCCACTCCCCCTCCAAAACACATTTAAACCCCAAAGCCCCCCACTCCCCCCTTACACACATTCAAACCCCAAAGCCCCCCACTCCCCCTCATACACACATTCTAACCTCAAAGCCGCCCCACTCCCCCTCCTACACACATTCAAACCCCAAAGACTCCACTCCCCCTCCGACACACATTCTAACCCCAAAGCCCAACACTCCCCCTCCTGCACACATTCTAACTCCAAAGCCCCTCACTCCCCCTCCTACACACATTCAAACCCCAAGGCCCACACTCCCCCTCCTACACACATTCAAACCCCAAAGCCCCCCACTCCCCCTCCTAAACACATTCAAACCCCAAAGCCCCCCACTCCCCGTCCTACACACATTCTAACCCCAAAGCCCCCCACTCCCCCTCCTCCACACATTCTAACCCCAAAGCCCCCAACACCCCCTCCTAAACACATTCCAATCCCAAAGACCCCACTCCCCATCCTACACACATTCAAACCCCAAAGCCCCCCACTCCCCCCCTACACACATTCAAACCTCAAAGCCGCCCACTCCCCCTCCTACACACCTACAAACCCCAACGGCCCCCACTCCCCCTCCTACACACATTCAAACCCCAAAGCCGCCCACTCCCCCTCCTACACACATTCAAACCCCAAGGCCCCCACTCCCCCTCCTACACACATTCAAACCCCAAAGCCCCCCACTCCCCCTCCTACACACATTCTAACCCCAAAACCCCCCACTCCCCCTCCTAAACACATTCCAATCCCAAAGCCCCCACTCCCCCTCCGACACATTCAAACCCCAAAGCCGCCCACTCCCCCTCCTACACACATTCAAACCCCAAAGACCCCACTCCCCATCCTACACACATTCAAACCCCAAAGCCCCCCACTCCCCCCTGCACACATTCAAACCTCAAAGCCGCCCACTCCCCCTCCTACACACCTACAAACCCCAACGGCCCCTACTCCCCCTCCTACACACATCTAACCCCAAAGCCCCCCACTCCCCCTCCTACACACATTCTAACCCCAAAGCCCCCCACTCCCCCTCCTACATACATTCAAACCGCAAAGCCTGCAACTCCCCCTCCTACACACATTCCAACCTCAAAGCCCCCCACTCCCCCTCCTACACACATTCAAACCCCAAAGACCCCACTCCCCATCCTACACACATTCAAACCCCAAAGCCCCCCACTCCCCCCCTACACACATTCAAACCTCAAAGCCGCCCACTCCCCCTCCTACAAACCTACAAACCCCAAAGGCCCCACTCCCCCTCCAACACACATTCTAACTCCAAAGCCCCCCACTCCCCCTCCTACACACATTCAAACCCCAAAGCCCCCCACTCCCCCTCCCACACACATTCAAACCCCAAAGCCCCCCACTCCCCCCTTACACACATTCAAACCCCAAAGCCCCCCACTCCCCCTCCTACACACATTCTAACCTCAAAGCCGCCCACTCCCCCTCCTACACACATTCAAACCCCAAGGCCCCCACTCCCCCTCCTACACACATTCAAACCCCAAAGCCCCCCACTCCCCCTCCTACACACATTCTAACCCCAAAACCCACCACTCCCCCTCCTAAACACATTCCAATCCCAAAGCCCCCACTCCCCCTCCGACACACATTCAAACCCCAAAGCCGCCCACTCCCCATCCTACACATAGTCAAACCCCAAAGACCCCACTCCCCATCCTACACACATTCAAACCCCAAAGCCCCCCACTCCCCCCTACACACATTCAAACCTCAAAGCCGCCCACTCCCCCTCCTACACACATTCAAACCCCAAAGACCCCACTCCCCATCCTACACACATTCAAACCCCAAAGCCCCCCACTCCCCCTACTACACACATTCAAACCTCAAAGCCGCCCACTCCCCCTCCTACACAACAACAAACCCCAACGGCCCCCACTCCCCCTCCTACACACATTCTAACCCCAAAGCCCCCCACTCCCCCTCCTACACACATTATAACCCCAAAGCCCCCCACTCCCCCTCCTACATACATTCAAACCCCAAAGCCTGCAACTCCCCCTCCTACACACATTCCAACCTCAAAGCCCCCCACTCCCCCTCCTACACACATTCAAACCCCAAAGACCCCACTCCCCATCCTACACACATTCAAACCCCAAAGCCCCCCACTCCCCCCCTGCACACATTCAAACCTCAAAGCCGCCCACTCCCCCTCCTACACACCTACAAACCCCAACGGCCCCCACTCCCCCTCCTACACACATTCTAACCCCAAAGCCCCCCACTCCCCCTCCTACACACATTCTAACCCCAAAGCCCCCCACTCCCCCTCCTACACACATTCTAACCCCAAAGCCCCCCACTCCCCCTCCTACATACATTCAAACCCCAAAGCCTGCAACTCCCCCTCCTACACACATTCCAACCTCAAAGCCCCCCACTCCCCCTCCTACACACATTCTAACCCCAAAGCCCCCCACTCCCCCTCCTACACACATTCTAACCCCAAAGCCCCCCACTCCCCCTCCTACACACATTCTAACCCCAAAGCCCCCCACTCCCCCTCCTACATACATTTAAACCCCAAAGCCTGCAACTCCCCCTCCTACACACATTCCAACCTCAAAGCCCCCCACTCCCCCTCCTACACACATTCAAACCCCAAAGCCCCCCACTCCCCCTCCTACACACATTCAAACCCCAAAGCCCCCCACTCCCCCCTTACACACATTCAAACCCCAAAGCCCCCCACTCCCCCCTTACACACATTCAAACCCCAAAGCCCCCCACTCCCCCTCCTACACACATTCTAACCTCAAAGCCGCCCACTCCCCCTCCTTCACACATGCAAACCCCAAAGCCCCCCACTCCCGCTCCTACACACATTCAAACCCCAAAGCTGCCCACTCCCCGTCCTACACACATTCAAACCCCAAAGCCCCCCACTCCCCCTCCTACACACATTCTAACCCCAAAGCCCCCCACTACCCCTCCTACACACATTCAAACCCCAAAGCCCCCCACTCCCCCTTCTACACACATTCTAATCCCAAAGCCCCCACTCCCCCTCCTACACACATTCAAACCCCAAAGCCCCCCACTCCCCGTCCTACACACATTCAAACCCCAAAGCCCCCCACTCCCCCTCCTACACACATTCTAACCCCAAAGCCCCCCACTACCCCTCCTACACACATTCAAACCCCAAAGCCCCCCACTCCCCCTCCTACACACATTCAAACCCCAAAGACCCCACTCCCCATCCTACACACATTCAAACCCCAAAGCCCCCCACTCCCCCCCACACACATTCAAACCTCAAAGCCGCCCACTCCCCCTCCTACACACCTACAAACCCCAACGGCCCCCACTCCCCCTCCTACACACATTCAAACCCCAAAGCCCCCCACTCCCCCTCCTACACACATTCTAACCCCAAAGCCCCCCACTCCACCTCCTACACACATTCTAACCCCAAAGCCCCCCACTCCCCCTCCTACATACATTCAAACCCCAAAGCCAGCAACTCCCCCTCCTACACACATTCTAACCCCAAAGCCCCCCACTCCCCCTCCTACACACATTCTAACCCCAAAGCCCCCCACTCCCCCCCTACACACATTCAAACCTCAAAGCCGCCCACTCCCCCTCCTACACACCTACAAACCCCAAAGGCCCCCACTCCCCCTCCTACACACATTCTAACCCCAAAGCCCCCCACTCCCCCTCCTACACACATTCTAACCCCAAAGCCCCCCACTCCCCCTCCTACACACATTGTAACCCCAAAGCCCCCCACTCCACCTCCTACACACATTCTAACCCCAAAGCCCCCCACTCCCCCTCCTACATACATTCAAACCCCAAAGCCTGCAACTCCCCCTCCTACACACATTCCAACCTCAAAGCCCCCCACTCCCTCTCCTACACACATTCAAACCCCAAAGCCCCCACTCCCCCTCGCACACACATTCAAACACCAAAGCCCCCCACTCCCCCTCCTACATACATTCAAACCCCAAAGCCTGCAACTCCCCCTCCTACACACATTCTAACCCCAAAGCCCCCCACTCCCCCTCCTACACACATTCCAACCTCAAAGCCCCCCACTCCCCCTCCTACACACATTCAACCCCCAAAGGACCCCACTCCCCCTCCTACACACATTCAAACCCCAAAGCCCCCTCTCCCCCTCCTACACACATTCTAACCCCAAAGCCCCCCACTCCCCCTCCTACACACATTCAAACCCCAAATCCCCCCCTACAAACATTCCAACCCCAAAGCCCCCACTTCCCCTCCACACATTCAAACCCCAAAGGGCCCCATTCCCCCTTCTACACACATTCAAACCCCAAAGCCCCCCACTCCCCCTCCTATACACATTCAAACCCCAAAGCCTGCAACTCCCCCTCCTACAAACATTCTAACCCCAAAGCCCTCCACTCCCCCTCCAACACGCATTCAAACCCCACAGCCCCCCACTCCTCCTCCTACACACATTCAAACCTCAAAGCCTCCCACTCCCCCTCCTACACACCTACAATCCCCAAAGGCCCCCACTCCCCCTCCTACACACATTCAAACCCCAAAGCCCCCCACTCCCCCTCCTACACACATTCTAACCCCAAAGCCCCCCACTCCCCCTCCTACACACATTCAAACCCCAAAGCCCCCCACTCCTCCTCCTACACACATTCAAACCTCAAAGCCTCCCACTCCCCTTCCTACACACCTACAAACCCCAAAGGCCCCCACTCCCCCTCCTACACACATTCTAACCCCAAAGCCCCCCACTCCCCCTCCTACACACATTCTAACCCCAAAGCCCCCCACTCCCCCTCCTACACACATTCTAACCCCAAAGCCCCCCACTCCCCCTCCTACATACATTCAAACCCCAAAGCCTGCAACTCCCCCTCCTACACACATTCCAACCTCAAAGCCCCCCACTCCCCCTCCTACACACATTCAAACCCCAAAGGACCCCACTCCCCCTCCTACACACATTCAAACCCCAAAGCCCCCTCTCCCCCTCCTACACACATTCAAACCCCAAAGCCCCCCACTCCCCCTCCTACACACATTCAAACCCCAAAGCCCCCCCACAAACATTCCAACCCCAAAGCCCCCACTTCCCCTCCACACATTCAAACCCCAAAGGGCCCCATTCCCCCTCCTACACACATTCTAACCCCAAAGCCCCCCACTCCCCCTCCTACATACATTCAAACCTCAAAGGACCCCACTCCCCCTCCTACACACATTCAAACCGCAAAGCCCCCCACATCCCCCTCCTACACACATTCAAACCCCAAAGCCCCCCCACAAACATTCCAACCCCAAAACCCCCACTTCCCCTCCACACATTCAAACCCCAAAGGGCGCCATTCCCCCTCCTACACACATTCAAACCCGAAAGCCCCCCACTCCCCCTCCTATACACATTCAAACCCCAAAGCCCCCCACTCCCCCTCCTATACACATTCAAACCCCAAAGCCCCCCACTCCCCCTCCTACATACATTCAAACCCCAAAGCCTGCAAATCCCCCTCCTACACACATTCTAACCCCAAAGCCTGCAACTCCCCCTCCTACACACATTCCAACCTCAAAGCCCCACACTCCCCCTCCTACACTCATTCAACCCCCAAAGGACCCCACTCCCCCTCCTACACACATTCAAACCCCAAAGCCCCCACTCCCCTTCCTACACACATTCTAACCCCAAAGCCCCCCACTCCCCCTCCTACACACATTCAAACCCCAAAGCACCCCCTACAAACATTCCAACCCCAAAGCCCCCACTTCCCCTCCACACATTCAAACCCCAAAGGGCCCCATTCCCCCTCCTACACACATTCAAACCCCAAAGCCTGCAACTCCCCCTCCTACACACATTCCAACCTCAAAGCCCCCCACTCCCCCTCCTACACACATTCAAACCCCAAAGGACCCCACTCCCCCTCCTACACACATTCAAACCCCAAAGCCCCCCACTCCCCCTCCTACACACATTCAAACCCCAAAGCACCCCACTCCCCCTCCTACACACATTCAAACCCCAAAGCCCCCCCACAAACATTCCAACCCCAAAGCCCCCACTTCCCCTCCACATATTCAAGCCCCAAAGGGCCCCATTCCCCCTCCGACACACATTCAAACCCCAAAGCCCCCCACTCCCCCTCCTATACACATTCAAACCCCAAAGCCCCCCACTCCCCCTCCTACATACATTCAAACCCCAAAGCCTGCAACTCCCCCTCCTACACACATTCAAACCCCAAAGCCCCCCACTCCTCCTCCTACACACATTCAAACCTCAAAGCCTCCCACTCCCCTTCCTACACACCTACAAACCCCAAAGGCCCCCACTCCCCCTCCTACACACATTCTAACCCCAAAGCCCCCCACTCCCCCTCCTACACACATTCTAACCCCAAAGCCCCCCACTCCCCCACCTACACACATTCAAACCGCAAAGCCCCCCACTCCCCCTCCTACACACATTCAAACCCCAAAGCCCCCCCACAAACATTCCAACCCCAAAACCCCCACTTCCCCTCCACACATTCAAACCCCAAAGGGCGCCATTCCCCCTCCTACACACATTCAAACCCCAAAGCCCCCCACTCCCCCTCCTATACACATTCAAACCCCAAAGCCCCCCACTCCCCCTCCTATACACATTCAAACCCCAAAGCCCCCCACTCCCCCTCCTACATACATTCAAACCCCAAAGCCTGCAAATCCCCCTCCTACACACATTCTAACCCCAAAGCCTGCAACTCCCCCTCCTACACACATTCCAACCTCAAAGCCCCCCACTCCCCCTCCTACACACATTCAACCCCCAAAGGACCCCACTCCCCCTCCTACACACATTCAAACCCCAAAGCCCCCACTCCCCCTCCTACACACATTCTAACCCCAAAGCCCCCCACTCCCCCTCCTACACACATTCAAACCCCAAAGCCCCCCCTACAAACAATCCAACCCCAAAGCCCCCACTTCCCCTCCACACATTCAAACCCCAAAGGGCCCCATTCCCCCTTCTACACACATTCAAACCCCAAAGCCCCCCACTCCCCCTCCTACACACATTCCAACCTCAAAGCCCCCCACTCCCCCTCCTACACACATTCAAACCCCAAAGGACCCCACTCCCCCTCCTACACACATTCAAACCCCAAAGCCCCCCACTCCCCCTCCTACACACATTCAAACCCCAAAGCACCCCACTCCCCCTCCTACACACATTCAAACCCCAAAGCCCCCCCACAAACATTTCAACCCCAAAGCCCCCACTTCCCCTCCACATATTCAAACCCCAAAGGGCCCCATTCCCCCTCCGACACACATTCAAACCCCAAAGCCCCCCACTCCCCCTCCTATACACATTCAAACCCCAAAGCCCCCCACTCCCCCTCCTACATACATTCAAACCCCAAAGCCTGCAACTCCCCCTCCTACACACATTCAAACCCCAAAGCCCCCCACTCCTCCTCCTACACACATTCAAACCTCAAAGCCTCCCACTCCCCTCCTACACACCTACAATCCCCAAAGGCCCCCACTCCCCCTCCTACACACATTCTAGCCCCAAAGCCCCCCACTCCCCCTCCTACACGCATTCTAACCCCAAAGCCCCCCACTCCACCTCCTACACACATTCAAACCCCAAAGCCCCCCACTCCTCCTCCTACACACATTCAAACCTCAAAGCCTCCCACTCCCCTTCCTACACCACCTACAAACCCCAAAGGCCCCCACTCCCCCTCCTACACACATTCCAACCCCAAAGCCCCCCACTCCCCCTCCTACACACATTCTAACCCCAAAGCCCCCCACTCCCCCTCCTACACACATTCTAACCCCAAAGCCCCCCACTCCCCCTCCTACATACATTCAAACCCCAAAGCCTGCAACTCCCCCTCCTACACACATTCCAACCTCAAAGCCCCCCACTCCCCCTCCTACACACATTCAAACCCCAAAGGACCCCACTCCCCCTCCTACACACATTCAAACCCCAAAGCCCCCTCTCCCCCTCCTACACACATTCAAACCCCAAAGCCCCCCACTCCCCCTCCTACACACATTCAAACCCCAAAGCCCCCCCACAAACATTCCAACCCCAAAGCCCCCACTTCCCCTCCACACATTCAAACCCCAAAGGGCCCCATTCCCCCTCCTACACACATTCTAACCCCAAAGCCCCCCACTCCCCCTCCTACATACATTCAAACCTCAAAGGACCCCACTCCCCCTCCTACACACATTCAAACCCCAAAGCCCCCCACTCCCCCTCCTACACACATTCAAACCCCAAAGCCCCCCCACAAACATTCCAACCCCAAAGCCCCCACTTCCCCTCCACACAATCAAACCCCAAAGGGCCCCCCACTCCCCCTCCTACACACATTCAAACCCCAAAGCCCCCCACTCCCCCTCCTACACACATTCAAACCCCAAAGCCCCCCACTCCCCCTCCTACACACATTCAAACCCCAAAGCCCCCCACTCCCCCTCCTACACACATTCAAACCCCAAAGCCAGCCACTCCCCCTCCTACACACATTCTAACCCCAAAGCCCCCAACTCCCCCTCCTACACACATTCCAACCCCACAGCCCCACCACTCCCGCTCCTACACACATTCAAACCCCAAAGCCCCCCACTCCCCCTCCTACACACATTCAAACCCCAAAGCCCCCACTCCCCCTCCTACACACATTCAAACCCCAAAGCCCCCCACTCCCCCTCCTACACACATTCTAACCCCAAAGCCCCCCACTCCCCCTCCTACACACATTCTAACCCCAAAGCCCCCCACTCCCCCTCCTACACACATTCTAACCCCAAAGCCCCCCACTCCCCCTCCTACATACATTCAAACCCCAAAGCCTGCAACTCCCCCTCCTACACACATTCCAACCTCAAAGCCCCCCACTCCCCCTCCTACACACATTCAAACCCCAAAGGACCCCACTCCCCCTCCTACACACATTCAAACCCCAAAGCCCCCCACTCCCCCTCCTACACACATTCAAACCCCAAAGCCCCCCACTCCCCCTCCTACACACATTCAAACCCCAAAGCCCCCCCTACAAACATTCCAACCCCAAAGCCCCCACTTCCCCTCCACACATTCAAACCCCAAAGGGCCCCACTCCCCCTCCTACACACATTCAAACCCCAAAGCCCCCCACTCCCCCTCCTATACACATTCAAACCCCAAAGCCCCCCACTCCCCCTCCTACATACATTCAAACCCCAAAGCCTGCAACTCCCCCTCCTACACACATTCAAACCCCAAAGCCCCCCACTCCCCCTCCTACACACATTCAAACCTCAAAGCCTCCCACTCCCCTTCCTACACACCTACAAACCCCAAAGGCCCAACTCCCCCTCCTACACACATTCTAACCCCAAAGCCCCCCACTCCCCCTCCTACACACATTCTAACCCCAAAGCCCCCCACTCCCCCTCCTACACACATTCTAACTCCAAAGCCCCGCGCTCCCCCTCCGACACACATTCTAACCCCAAAGCCTGCAACTCCCCCTCCTACACACATTCCAACCTCAAAGCCCCCCACTCCCCCTCCAACACACATTCAAACCCCAAAGCCCCCCACTCCTCCTCCTACACACATTCAAACCCCAAAGCCCCCCACTCCCCCTTCTACACACATTCAAACCCCAAAGCCCCCCACTCCCCCTCCTACACACATTCAAACCCCAAAGCCCCCCACTCCCCCTCCTACACACATTCTAACCCCAAAGCCCCCCACTCCCCCTCCTACACACATTCTAACCCCAAAGCCCCCCACTCCCCCTCCTACATACATTCAAACCCCAAAGCCTGCAACTCCCCCTCCTACACACATTCCAACCTCAAAGCCCCCCACTCCCCCTCCTACACACATTCAAACCCCAAAGAACCCCACTCCCCCTCCTACACACATTCAAACCCCAAAGCCCCCCACTCCCCCTCCTACACACATTCAAACCCCAAAGCACCCCACTCCCCCTCCTACACACATTCAAACCCCAAAGCCCCCCCTACAAACATTCCAACCCCAAAGCCCCCACTTCCCCTCCACACATTCAAACCCCAAAGGGCCCCATTCCCCCTCCTACACACATTCAAACCCCAAAGCCCCCCACTACCCCTCCTACACACATTCAAACCCCAAAGCCCCCCACTCCCCCTCCTACATACATTCTAACCCCAAAGCCTGCAACTCCCCCTCCTACACACATTAAAACCCCAAAGCCCCCCACTCCCCCTCCTACACACATTACAACCTCATAGCCCCCCACACCCCCTCCTACACACATTCAACCCCCAAAGGACCCCACTCCCCCTCCTACACACATTCAAACCCCAAAGCCCCCCACTCCCCCTCCTACACACATTCTAACCCCAAAGCCCCCCACTCCCCCTCCTACACACATTCAAACCCCAAAGCCCCCCCTACAAACATTCCAACCCCAAAGCCCCCACTTCCCCTCCACACATTCAAACCCCAAAGGGCCCCATTCCCCCTTCTACACACATTCAAACCCCAAAGCCCCCCACTCCCCCTCCTACACACATTCAAACCCCAAAGCCCCCCACTCCCCCTCCTACACACATTCAAACCCCAAAGCCCCCCACTCCCCCTCCTACACACATTCAAACCTCAAAGCCTCCCACTCCCCCTCCTACACACCTACAAACCCCAAAGGCCCCCACTCCCCCTCCTACACACATTCTAACCCCAAAGCCCCCCACTCCCCGTCCTACACACATTCTAACCCCAAAGCCCCCCACTCCACCTCCTACACACATTCTAACCCCAAAGCCCCCCACTCCCCCTCCTACACACATTCTAACCCCAAAGCCCCCCACTCCCCCTCCTACACACATTCAAACCCCAAAGCCCCCAACTCCCCCTCCTACACACATTCTAACCCCAAAGCCCCCCACTCCCCCTCCTACACACATTATAACCCCAAAGCCCCCCACTCCTCCCTACACACATTCAAACCTCAAAGCCGCCCACTCCCCCTCCTACACACCTACAAACCCCAAAGGCCCCCACTCCCCCTCCTACACACATTCTAACCCCAAAGCCCCCCACTCCCCCTCCTACACACATTCTAACCCCAAAGCCCCCACTCCCCCTCCTACACACATTCAAACCCCAAAGCCCCCCACTCCCCCGCCTACACACATTCAAACCTCAAAGCCGCCCACTCCCCCACCTACACACCTACAAACCCCAAAACGGCCCCCACTCCCCCTCCTACACACATTCTAACCCCAAAGCCCCCCACTCCCCCTCCTACACACATTCTAACCCCAAAGCCCCCCACTCCCCCTCCTACACACATTCTAACCCCAAAGCCCCCCACTCCCCCTCCTACATACATTCAAACCCCAAAGCCTGCAACTCCCCCTCCTACACACATTCCAACCTCAAAGCCCCCCACTCCCCCTCCTACACACATTCAAACCCCAAAGCCCCCACTCCCCCTCCTACACACATTCAAACCCCAAAGCCCCCCACTCCCCCTCCTACACACATTCAAACCCCAAAGCCTGCAACTCCCCCTCCTACACACATTCTAACCCCAAAGCCCCCCACTCCCCCTCCTACACACATTCCAACCCCAAAGCCCCCCACTCCCCCTCCTACACACATTCAAACCCCAAAGCCCCCCACTCCCCCTCCTACACACATTCAAACCTCAAAGCCGCCCACTCCCCCTCCTACACACCTACAAACCCCAAAGGCCCCCACTCCCCCTCCTACACACATTCTAACCCCAAAGCCCCCCACTCCCCCTCCTACACACATTCTAACCCCAAAGCCCCCCACTCCCCCTCCTACACACATTCTAACCCCAAAGCCCCCCACTCCCCCTCCTACATACATTCAAACCCCAAAGCCTGCAACTCCCCCTCCTACACACATTCCAACCTCAAAGCCCCCCACTCCCCCTCCTACACACATTCAAACCCCAAAGGACCCCACTCCCCCTCCTACACACATTCAAACCCCAAAGCCCCCTCTCCCCCTCCTACACACATTCAAACCCCAAAGCCCCCCACTCCCCCTCCTACACACATTCAAACCCCAAAGCCCCCCCACAAACATTCCAACCCCAAAGCCCCCACTTCCCCTCCACACATTCAAACCCCAAAGCCCCCCACTCCCCCTCCTACACACATTCTAACCCCAAAGCCCCCCACTCCCCCTCCTACACACATTCAAACCCCAAAGGACCCCACTCCCCCTCCTACACACATTCAAACCCCAAAGCCCCCCACTCCCCCTCCTACACACATTCAAACCCCAAAGCCCCCCCACAAACATTCCAACCCCAAAACCCCCACTTCCCCTCCACACATTCAAACCCCAAAGGGCGCCATTCCCCCTCCTACACACATTCAAACCCGAAAGCCCCCCACTCCCCCTCCTATACACATTCAAACCCCAAAGCCCCCCACTCCCCCTCCTATACACATTCAAACCCCAAAGCCCCCCACTCCCCCTCCTACATACATTCAAAGCCCAAAGCCTGCAAATCCCCCTCCTACACACATTCTAACCCCAAAGCCTGCAACTCCCCCTCCTACACACATTCCAACCTCAAAGCCCCACACTCCCCCTCCTACACTCATTCAACCCCCAAAGGACCCCACTCCCCCTCCTACACACATTCAAACCCCAAAGCCCCCACTCCCCCTCCTACACACATTCTAACCCCAAAGCCCCCCACTCCCCCTCCTACACACATTCAAACCCCAAAGCACCCCCTACAAACATTCCAACCCCAAAGCCCCCACTTCCCCTCCACACATTCAAACCCCAAAGGGCCCCATTCCCCCTTCTACACACATTCAAACCCCAAAGCCTGCAACTCCCCCTCCTACACACATTCCAACCTCAAAGCCCCCCACTCCCCCTCCTACACACATTCAAACCCCAAAGCCCCCCACTCCCCCTCCTACACACATTCAAACCCCAAAGCCCCCCACTCCCCCTCCTACACACATTCAAACCCCAAAGCCCCCCACTCCCCCTCCTACACACATTCAAACCCCAAAGCCCCCCCACAAACATTCCAACCCCAAAGCCCCCACTTCCCCTCCACACATTCAAACCCCAAAGGGCCCCATTCCCCCTCCTACACACATTCAAACCCCAAAGCCCCCCACTCCCCCTCCTATACACATTCAAACCCCAAAGCCCCCCACTCCCCCTCCTACATACATTCAAACCCCAAAGCCTGCAACTCCCCCTCCTACACACATTCAAACCCCAAAGCCCCCCACTCCCCCTCCTACACACATTCAAACCTCAAAGCCTCCCACTCCCCTCCTACACACCTACAAACCCCAAAGGCCCCCACTCCCCCTCCTACACACATTCAAACCCCAAAGCCCCCCACTCCCCCTCCTACACACATTCTAACCCCAAAGCCCCCCACTCCCCCTCCTACACACATTCAAACCCCAAAGCCCCCCACTCCCCCTCCTACACACATTCAAACCCCAAAGCCCCCCCACAAACATTCCAACCCCAAAGCCCCCACTTCCCCTCCACACATTCAAACCCCAAAGGGCCCCCACTCCCCCTCCTACACACATTCAAACCCCAAAGCCCCCCACTCCCCCTCCTACACACATTCAAACCCCAAAGCCCCCCACTCCCCCTCCTATACACATTCAAACCCCAAAGCCCCCCACTCCCCCTCCTACATACATTCAAACCCCAAAGCCTGCAAATCCCCCTCCTACACACATTCTAACCCCAAAGCCTGCAACTCCCCCTCCTACACACATTCCAACCTCAAAGCCCCACACTCCCCCTCCTACACTCATTCAACCCCCAAAGGACCCCACTCCCCCTCCTACACACATTCAAACCCCAAAGCCCCCACTCCCCCTCCTACACACATTCTAACCCCAAAGCCCCCCACTCCCCCTCCTACACACATTCAAACCCCAAAGCACCCCCTACAAACATTCCAACCCCAAAGCCCCCACTTCCCCTCCACACATTCAAACCCCAAAGGGCCCCATTCCCCCTTCTACACACATTCAAACCCCAAAGCCTGCGACTACCCCTCCTACACACATTCCAACCTCAAAGCCCCCCACTCCCCCTCCTACACACATTCAAACCCCAAAGGACCCCACTCCCCCTCCTACACACATTCAAACCCCAAAGCCCCCCACTCCCCCTCCTACACACATTCAAACCCCAAAGCACCCCACTCCCCCTCCTACACACATTCAAACCCCAAAGCCCCCCCACAAACATTCCAACCCCAAAGCCCCCACTTCCCCTCCACATATTCAAACCCCAAAGGGCCCCATTCCCCCTCCGACACACATTCAAACCCCAAAGCCCCCCACTCCCCCTCCTATACACATTCAAACCCCAAAGCCCCCCACTCCCCCTCCTACATACATTCAAACCCCAAAGCCTGCAACTCCCCCTCCTACACACATTCAAACCCCAAAGCCCCCCACTCCTCCTCCTACACACATTCAAACCTCAAAGCCTCCCACTCCCCTCCTACACACCTACAATCCCCAAAGGCCCCCACTCCCCCTCCTACACACATTCTAGCCCCAAAGCCCCCCACTCCCCCTCCTACACGCATTCTAACCCCAAAGCCCCCCACTCCACCTCCTACACACATTCAAACCCCAAATCCCCCACTCCTCCTCCTACACACATTCAAACCTCAGAGCCTCCCACTCCCCTTCCTACACACCTACAAACCCCAAAGGCCCCCACTCCCCCTCCTACACACATTCTAACCCCAAAGCCCCCCACTCCCCCTCCTACACACATTCTAACCCCAAAGCCCCCCACTCCCCCTCCTACACACATTCTAACCCCAAAGCCCCCCACTCCCCCTCCTACATACATTCAAACCCCAAAGCCTGCAACTCCCCCTCCTACACACATTCCAACCTCAAAGCCCCCCACTCCCCCTCCTACACACATTCAAACCCCAAAGGACCCCACTCCCCCTCCTACACACATTCAAACCCCAAAGCCCCCTCTCCCCCTCCTACACACATTCAAACCCCAAAGCCCCCACTCCCCCTCCTACACACATTCTAACACCCAAAGCCCCCCCTACAAACATTCCAACCCCAAAGCCCCCACTTCCCCTCCACACATTCAAACCCCAAAGCTCCCCACTCCCCCTCCTACACACATTCTAACCCCAAAGCCCCCCACTCCCCCTCCTACATACATTCAAACCTCAAAGGACCCCACTCCCCCTCCTACACACATTCAAACCGCAAAGCCCCCCACTCCCCCTCCTACACACATTCAAACCCCAAAGCCCCCCCACAAACATTCCAACCCCAAAACCCCCACTTCCCCTCCACACATTCAAACCCCAAAGGGCGCCATTCCCCCTCCTACACACATTCAAACCCCAAAGCCCCCCACTCCCCCTCCTATACACATTCAAACCCCAAAGCCCCCCACTCCCCCTCCTATACACATTCAAACCCCAAAGCCCCCCACTCCCCCTCCTACACACATTCAAACCCCAAAGCCCCCCACTCCCCCTCCTACACACATTCTAACCCCAAAGCCTGCAACTCCCCCTCCTACACACATTCCAACCTCAAAGCCCCCCACTCCCCCTCCTACACACATTCAAACCCCAAAGGACCCCACTCCCCCTCCTACACACATTCAAACCCCAAAGCCCCCCACTCCCCCTCCTACACACATTCTAACCCCAAAGCCCCCCACTCCCCCTCCTACACACATTCAAACCCCAAAGCACCCCCTACAAACATTCCAACCCCAAAGCCCCCACTTCCCCTCCACACATTCAAACCCCAAAGGGCCCCATTCCCCCTTCCGACACACATTCAAACCCCAAAGCCCCCCACTCCCCCTCCTATACACATTCAAACCCCAAAGCCTGCCACTCCCCCTCCTACACACATTCTAACCCCAAAGCCCCCCACACCCCCTCCTACACACATTCTAACCCCAAAGCCCCCCACTCCCCCTCCTACACACATTCTAGCCCCAAAGCCCCCCACTCCCCCTCCTACACACATTCTAACCCCAAAGCCCCCCACTCCCCCTCCTACATACATTCAAACCCCAAAGCCTGCAACTCCCCCTCCTACACACATTCCAACCTCAAAGCCCCCCACTCCCCCTCCTACACACATTCAAACCCCAAAGGACCCCACTCCCCCTCCTACACACATTCAAACCCCAAAGCCCCCCACTCCCCCTCCTACACACATTCAAACCCCAAAGCACCCCACTCCCCCTCCTACACACATTCAAACCCCAAAGCCCCCCCACAAACATTCCAACCCCAAATCCCCCACTTCCCCTCCACATATTCAAACCCCAAAGGGCCCCATTCCCCCTCCGACACACATTCAAACCCCAAAGCCCCCCACTCCCCCTCCTATACACATTCAAACCCCAAAGCCCCCCACTCCCCCTCCTACACACATTCAAACCCCAAAGCCCCCCACTCCCCCTCCTACACACATTCAAACCCCAAAGCCCCCCACTCCCCCTCCTACACACATTCAAACCTCAAAGCCTCCCACTCCCCTTCCTACACACCTACAAACCCCAAAGGCCCCCACTCCCCCTCCTACACACATTCTAACCCCAAAGCCCCCCACTCCCCCTCCTACACACATTCTAACCCCAAACCCCCCACTCCCCCTCCTACACACATTCTAACTCCAAAGCCCCGCGCTCCCCCTCCTACACACATTCTAACCCCAAAGCCTGCAACTCCCCCTCCTACACACATTCCAACCTCAAAGCCCCCCACTCCCCCTCCAACACACATTCAAACCCCAAAGCCCCCCACTCCTCCTCCTACACACATTCAAACCTCAAAGCCTCCCACTCCCCTTCCTACACACATTCAAACCCCAAAGCCCCCCACTCCCCCTCCTACACACATTCCAACCCCAAAGCCCCCCACTCCCCCTCCTACACACATTCTAACCCCAAAGCCCCCCACTCCCCCTCCTACACACATTCTAACCCCAAAGCCCCCCACTCCCCCTCCTACATACATTCAAACCCCAAAGCCTGCAACTCCCCCTCCTACACACATTCCAACCTCAAAGCCCCCCACTCCCCCTCCTACACACATTCAAACCCCAAAGCCCCCCACTCCCCCTCCTACACACATTCAAACCCCAAAGCCCCCCACTCCCCCTCCTACACACATTCAAACCCCAAAGCCGCCCACTCCCCCTCCTACACACATTCAAACCCCAAAGCCCCCCCACAAACATTCCAACCCCAAAGCCCCCACTTCCCCTCCACACATTCAAACCCCAAAGGGCCCCATTCCCCCTCCTACACACATTCAAACCCCAAAGCCCCCCACTACCCCTCCTACACACATTCAAACCCCAAAGCCCCCCACTCCCCCTCCTACATACATTCTAACCCCAAAGCCTGCAACTCCCCCTCCTACACACATTCAAACCCCAAAGCCCCCCACTCCCCCTCCTACACACATTCAAACCCCAAAGCCCCCCACTCCCCCTCCTACACACATTCAAACCCCAAAGCACCCCACTCCCCCTCCTACACACATTCAAACCCCAAAGCCCCCCACTCCCCCTCCTACACACATTCTAACCCCAAAGCCCCCCACTCCCCCTCCTACACACATTCAAACCCCAAAGCCCCCCCTACAAACATTCCAACCCCAAAGCCCCCACTTCCCCTCCACACATTCAAACCCCAAAGGGCCCCACTCCCCCTCCTACACACATTCAAACCCCAAAGCCCCCCACTCCCCCTCCTACACACATTCAAACCCCAAAGCCCCCCACTCCCCCTCCTACACGCATTCAAACCCCAAAGCCCCCCACTCCTCCTACACACATTCAAACCTCAAAGCCTCCCACTCCCCTTCCTGCACACCTACAAACCCCAAAGGCCCCCACTCCCCCTCCTACACACATTCTAACCCCAAAGCCCCCCACTCCCCGTCCTACACACATTCTAACCCCAAAGCCCCCCACTCCCCCTCCTACACACATTCTAACCCCAAAGCCCCCCACTCCCCCTCCTACATACATTCAAACCCCAAAGCCTGCAACTCCCCCTCCTACACACATTCCAACCTCAAAGCCCCCCACTCCCCCTCCTACACACATTCAAACCCCAAAGGACCCCACTCCCCCTCCTACACACATTCAAACCCCAAAGCCCCCCACTCCCCCTCCTACACACATTCAAACCCCAAAGCCCCCCACTCCCCCTCCTACACACATTCTAACCCCAAAGCCCCCCACTCCCCCTCCTACACACATTCTAACCCCAAAGCCCCCCACTCCCCCTCCTACACACATTCTAACCCCAAAGCCCCCCACTCCCCCTCCTACACACATTCAAACCCCAAAGCCTGCAACTCCCCCTCCTACACACATTCCAACCCCAAAGCCCCCCACTCCCCCTCCTACACACATTCAAACCCCAAAGCCCCCACTCCCCCTCCTACACACATTCAAACCCCAAAGCCCCCCACTCCCCCTCCTACACACATTCAAACCCCAAAGCCCCCCACTCCCCCTCCTACACACATTCTAACCCCAAAGCCCCCCACTCCCCCTCCTACACACATTCAAACCCCAAAGCCCCCCACTCCCCCTCCTACACACATTCTAACCCCAAAGCCCCCCACTCCCCCTCCTACATACATTCAAACCCCAAAGCCTGCAACTCCCCCTCCTACACACATTCCAACCTCAAAGCCCCCCACTCCCCCTCCTACACACATTCAAACCCCAAAGGACCCCACTCCCCCTCCTACACACATTCAAACCCCAAAGCCCCCACTCCCCCTCCTACACACATTCAAACCCCAAAGCCCCCCACTCCCCCTCCTACACACATTCTAACCCCAAAGCCCCCCACTCCCCCTCCTACACACATTCAAACCCCAAAGCCCCCCACTCCCCCTCCTACACACATTCAAACCCCAAAGCCCCCCACTCCCCCTCCTACACACATTCAAACCCCAAAGCCCCCCCTCAAACATTCCAACCCCAAAGCCCCCACTTCCCCTCCACACATTCAAACCCCAAAGCCCCCCACTCCCCCTCCTACACACATTCTAACCCCAAAGCCCCCCACTCCCCCTCCTACATACATTCAAACCCCAAAGGACCCCACTCCCCCTCCTACACACATTCAAACCCCAAAGCCCCCCACTCCCCCTCCTACACACATTCAAACCCCAAAGCCCCCCACTCCCCCTCCTACACACATTCAAACCCCAAAGCCCCCCACTCCCCCTCCTACACACATTCAAACCCCAAAGCCCCCCACTCCCCCTCCTACACACATTCAAACCCCAAAGACCCCACTCCCCATCCTACACACATTCAAACCCCAAAGCCCCCCACTCCCCCTCCTACACACATTCAAACCTCAAAGCCGCCCACTCCCCCTCCTACACACCTACAAACCCCAACGGCCCCCACTCCCCCTCCTACACACATTCAAACCCCAAAGCCGCCCACTCCCCCTCCTACACACATTCAAACCCCAAAGCCCCCCACTCCCCCTCCTACACACATTCAAACCCCAAAGCCCCCCACTCCCCCTCCTACACACATTCTAACCCCAAAGCCCCCCACTCCCCCTCCTACACACATTCCAATCCCAAAGCCCCCACTCCCCCTCCTACACACATTCAAACCCCAAAGCCGCCCACTCCCCCTCCTACACACATTCAAACCCCAAAGACCCCACTCCCCATCCTACACACATTCAAACCCCAAAGCCCCCCACTCCCCCCTACACACATTCAAACCTCAAAGCCGCCCACTCCCCCTCCTACACACCTACAAACCCCAACGGCCCCCACTCCCCCTCCTACACACATTCTAACCCCAAAGCCCCCCACTCCCCCTCCTACACACATTCTAACCCCAAAGCCCCCCACTCCCCCTCCTACACACATTCTAACCCCAAAGCCCCCCACTCCCCCTCCTACATACATTCAAACCCCAAAGCCTGCAACTCCCCCTCCTACACACATTCCAACCTCAAAGCCCCCCACTCCCCCTCCTACACACATTCAAACCCCAAAGACCCCACTCCCCATCCTACACACATTCAAACCCCAAAGCCCCCCACTCCCCCACCTACACACATTCAAACCTCAAAGCCGCCCACTCCCCCTCCTACACACCTACAAACCCCAAAGGCCCCCACTCCCCCTCCTACACACATTCTAACCCCAAAGCCCCCCACTCCCCCTCCTACACACATTCAAACCCCAAAGCCCCCCACTCCCCCTCCTACACACATTCAAACCTCAAAGCCGCCCACTCCCCCTCCTACACACATACAAACCCCAAAGGCCCCCACTCCCCCTCCTACACACATTCTAACCCCAAAGCCCCCCACTCCCCCTCCTACACACATTCTAACCCCAAAGCCCCCCACTCCCCCTCCTACACACATTCTAACCCCAAAGCCCCCCACTCCCCCTCCTACACACATTCAAACCCCAAAGCCTGCCACTCCCCCTCCTACACACATTCCAACCTCAAAGCCCCCCACTCCCCCTCCTACACACATTCAAACCCCAAAGCCCCCACTCCCCCTCCCACACACATTCAAACCCCAAAGCCCCCCACTCCTCCTCCTGCATACATTCAAACCCCAAAGCCTGCCACTCCCCCTCCTACACACATTCTAACCCCAAAGCCCCCCACTCCCCCTCCTACACACATTCAAACCCCAAAGCCCCCCACTCCCCCTCCTACACACATTCAAACCCCAAAGGACCCCACTCCCCCTCCTACACACATTCAAACCCCAAAGCCCCCGCTCCCCCTCCTACACACATTCTAACCCCAAAGCCCCCCACTCCCCCTCCTACACACATTCAAACCCCAAAGCCCCCCACTCCCCCTCCTATACACATTCAAACCCCAAAGCCCCCCACTCCCCCTCCTACACACATTCAAACCCCAAAGCCCCCCACTCCTCCTCCTACACACATTCAAACCTCAAAGCCTCCCACTCCCCTTCCTACACACCTACAAACCCCAAAGGCCCCCACTCCCCCTCCTACACACATTCTAACCCCAAAGCCCCCCACTCCCCCTCCTACACACATTCTAACCCCAAAGCCCCCCACTCCCCCTCCTACACACATTCTAACCCCAAAGCCCCCCACTCCCCCTCCTACATACATTCAAACCCCAAAGCCTGCAACTCCCCCTCCTACACACATTCCAACCTCAAAGCCCCCCACTCCCCCTCCTACACTCATTCAAACCGCAATGCCTGCAACTCCCCCTCCTACACACATTCCAACCTCAAAGCCCACCACTCCCCCTCCTACACACATTCAAACCCCAAAGACCCCACTCCCCATCCTACACACATTCAAACCCCAAAGCCCCCCACTCCCCCCCCTACACACATTCAAACCTCAAAGCCACCCACTCCCCCTCCTACAAACCTACAAACCCCAAAGGCCCCCACTCCCCCTCCAACACACATTCTAACTCCAAAGCCCCCCACTCCCCCTCCTGCACACATTCAAACCCCAAAGCCCCCCACTCCCCCTCCTACACACATTCAAACCCCAAAGCCCCCCCACAAACATTCCAACCCCAAAGCCCCCACTTCCCCTCCACACATTCAAACCCCAAAGGGCCCCATTCCCCCTCCTACACACATTCAAACCCCAAAGCCCCCCACTCCACCTCCTATACACATTCAAACCCCAAAGCCCCCCACTCCCCCTCCTACATACACTCAAACCCCAAAGCCTGCAACTCCCCCTCCTACGCACATTCTAACCCCAAAGCCCCCCACTCCCCCTCCTACACACATTCCAACCTCTAAGCCCGCCACTCCCCCTCGTACACACATTCAACCCCCAAAGGACCCCACTCCCCCCCTACACACATTCAAACCCCAAAGCCCCCACTCCCCCTCCTACACACATTCTAACCCCAAAGCCCCCCACTCCCCCTCCTACACACATTCAAACCCCAAAGACCCCCCACTCCCCCTCCTACACACATTCAAACCCCAAAGCCCCCCACTCCCCCTCCTACACACATTCAAACCTCAAAGCCGCCCACTCCCCCTCCTACACACATTCAAACCCCAAAGGCCCCCACTCCCCCTCCTACACACATTCAAACCCCAAAGCCCCCCACTCCCCCTCCTACACACATTCAAACCCCAAAGCCCCCCACTCCCCCTCCTACACACATTCAAACCCCAAAGCCCCCCACTCCCCCTCCTGCACACATTCTAACCCCAAAATCCCCCACTCCCCCTCCTAAACACATTCCAATCCCAAAGCCCCCACTCCCCCTCCGACACACATTCAAACCCCAAAGCCGCCCACTCCCCTTCCTACACAGATTCAAACCCCAAAGACCCCACTCCCCATCCTACACACATTCAAACCCCAAAGCCCCCCACTCCCCCTCCTACACACATTCAAACCTCAAAGCCGCCCACTCCCCCTCCTACACACCTACAAACCCCAAAGGCCCCCCCTCCCCCTCCTACACACATCTAACCCCAAAGCCCCCCACTCCCCCTCCTACACACATTCTAACCCCAAAGCCCCCCACTCCCACTCCTACACACATTCTAACCCCAAAGCCCCCCACTCCCCCTCCTACATACATTCAAACCGCAATGCCTGCAACTCCCCCTCCTACACACATTCCAACCTCAAAGCCCCCCACTCCCCCTCCTACACACATTCAAACCCCAAAGCCCCCCACTCCCCCTCCTACACACATTCAAACCCCAAAGCCCCCCACTCCCCCCCTACACACATTCAAACCTCAAAGCCACCCACTCCCCCTCCTACAAACCTACAAACCCCAAAGCCCCCCACTCCCCCTCCTACACACATTCAAACCCCAAAGCCCCCCACTCCCCCCCACACACATTCAAACCTCAAAGCCGCCCACTCCCCCTCCTACACACATTCAAACCCCAAAGCCCCCACTCCCCCTCCTACACACATTCAAACCCCAAAGCCCCCCACTCCCCCTCCTACACACATTCAAACCCCAAAGCCCCCCACTCCCCCTCCTTCACACATGCAAACCCCAAAGCCCCCCACTCCCGCTCCTACACACATTCAAACCCCAAAGCCTGCAAATCCCCCTCCTACACACATTCCAACCTCAAAGGCCCCCACTCCACCTCCTACACACATTCAAACCCCAAAGCCCCCACTCCCCCTCCCACACACATTCAAACCCCAAAGCCCCCCACTCCTCCTCCTGCATACATTCAAACCCCAAAGCCTGCAACTCCCCCTCCTACACACATTCTAACCCCAAAGCCCCCCACTCCCCCTCCTACACACAATCCAACCTCAAAGCCCCCCACTCCCCCTCCTACACACTTTCAACCCCCAAAGGACCCCACTCCCCCTCCTACACACATTCAAACCCCAAAGCCCCCGCTCCCCCTCCTACACACATTCTAACCCCAAAGCCCCCCACTCCCCCTCCTACACACATTCAAACCCCAAAGCCCCCCACTCCCCCTCCTATACATATTCAAACCCCAAAGCCCCCCACTCCCCCTCCTTCACACATTCAAACCCCAAAGCCCCCCACTCCTCCTCCTACACACATTCAAACCTCAAAGCCTCCCACTCCCCTTCCTACACACCTACAAACCCCAAAGGCCCCCACTCCCCCTCCTACACACATTCTAACCCCAAAGCCCCCCACTCCCCCTCCTACACACATTCTAACCCCAAAGCCCCCCACTCCCCCTCCTACACACATTCTAACCCCAAAGCCCCCCACTCCCCCTCCTACATACATTCAAACCCCAAAGCCTGCAACTCCCCCTCCTACACACATTCCAACCTCAAAGCCCCCCACTCCCCCTCCTACACACATTCAAACCCCAAAGCCCCCTCTCCCCCTCCTACACACATTCAAACCCCAAAGTCCCCCACTCCCCCTCCTACACACATTCAAACCGCAATGCCTGCAACTCCCCCTCCTACACACATTCCAACCTCAAAGCCCACCACTCCCCCTCCTACACACATTCAAACCCCAAAGACCCCACTCCCCATCCTACACACATTCAAACCCCAAAGCCCCCCACTCCCCCCCTACACACATTCAAACCTCAAAGCCACCCACTCCCCCTCCTACAAACATTCAAACCCCAAAGGCCCCCACTCCCCCTCCTACACACATTCAAACCTCAAAGCCCCCCACTCCCCCTCCTACACACATTCAAACCCCAAAGCCCCCCACTCCCCCTCCTACACACATTCAAACCCCAAAGCCCCCCACTCCCCCCCACACACATTCAAACCTCAAAGCCGCCCACTCCCCCTCCTACACACCTACAAACCCCAACGGCCCCCACTCCCCCTCCTACACACATTCTAACCCCAAAGTCCCCCACTCCCCCTCCTACACACATTCTAACCCCAAAGCCCCCCACTCCACCTCCTACACACATTCTAACCCCAAAGCCCCCCACTCCCCCTCCTACATACATTCAAACCCCAAAGCCTGCAACTCCCCCTCCTACACACATTCAAACCCCAAAGCCCCCCACTCCCCCTCCTACACACATTCAAACCCCAAAGCCCCCACTCCCCCTCCTACACACATTCAAACCCCAAAGCCCCCCACTCCCCCTCCTACACACATTCAAACCCCAAAGCCCCCCACTCCCCCTCCCACACACATTCTAACCCCAAAGCCCCCCACTCCCCCTCCTACACACAATCCAACCTCAAAGCCCCCCACTCCCCCTCCTACACACATTCAACCCCCAAAGGACCCCACTCCCCCTCCTACACACATTCAAACCCCAAAGCCCCCACTCCCCCTCCTACACACATTCTAACCCCAAAGCCCCCCACTCCCCCTCCTACACACATTCAAACCCCAAAGCCCCCCCTACAAACATTCCAACCCCAAAGCCCCCACTTCCCCTCCACACATTCAAACCCCAAAGGGCCCCATTCCCCCTTCTACACACATTCAAACCCCAAAGCCCCCCACTCCCCCTCCTATACACATTCAGACCCCAAAGCCCCCCACTCCCCCTCCTACACACATTCAAACCCCAAAGCCCCCCACTCCTCCTCCTACACACATTCAAACCTCAAAGCCTCCCACTCCCCTTCCTACACACCTACAAACCCCAAAGGCCCCCACTCCCCCTCCTACACACATTCTAACCCCAAAGCCCCCCACTCCCCCTCCTACACACATTCTAACCCCAAAGCCCCCCACTCCCCCTCCTACACACATTCTAACCCCAAAGCCCCCCACTCCCCCTCCTACATACATTCAAACCCCAAAGCCTGCAACTCCCCCTCCTACACACATTCCAACCTCAAAGCCCCCCACTCCCCCTCCTACACACATTCAAACCCCAAAGGACCCCACTCCCCCTCCGACACACATTCAAACCCCAAAGCCCCCTCTCCCCCTCCTACACACATTCAAACCCCAAAGCCCCCCACTCCCCCTCCTACACACATTCAAACCCCAAAGCCCCCCCACAAACATTCCAACCCCAAAGCCCCCACTTCCCCTCCACACATTCAAACCCCAAAGGGCCCCATTCCCCCTCCTACGCACATTCTAACCCCAAAGCCCCCCACTCCCCCTCCTACATATATTCAAACCCCAAAGGACCCCACTCCCCCTCCTACACACATTCAAACCGCAAATCCCCCCACTCCCCCTCCTACACACATTCAAACCCCAAAGCACCCCACTCCCCCTCCTACACACATTCAAACCCCAAAGCCCCCCCACAAACATTCCAACCCCAAAGCCCCCACTTCCCCTCCACACATTCAAACCCCAAAGGGCCCCATTCCCCCTCCTACACACATTCAAACCCCAAAGCCCCCCACTCCCCCTCCTATACACATTCAAACCCCAAAGCCCCCCACTCCCCCTCCTATACACATTCAAACCCCAAAGCCCCCCACTCCCCCTCCTACATACATTCAAACCCCAAAGCCTGCAAATCTCCCTCCTACACACATTCTAACCCCAAAGCCTGCAACTCCCCCTCCTACACACATTCCAACCTCAAAGCCCGCCACTCCCCCTCCTACACACATTCAACCCCCAAAGGACCCCACTCCCCCTCCTACACACATTCAAACCCCATGCCCCCACTCCCCCGCCTACACACATTCTAACCCCAAAGCCCCCCACTCCCCCTCCTACACGCATTCAAACCCCAAAGCCCCCCCTACAAACATTCCAACCCCAAAGCCCCCACTTCCCCTCCGCACATTCAAACCCCAAAGGGCCCCATTCCCCCTTCTACACACATTCAAACCCCAAAGCCCCCCACTCCCCCTCCTATACACATTCAAACCCCAAAGCCTGCAACTCCCCCTCCTACAAACATTCTTACCCCAAAGCCCTCCACTCCCCCTCCAACACGCATTCAAACCCCAAAGCCCCCCACTCCTCCTCCTACACACATTCAAACCTCAAAGCCTCCCACTCCCCCTCCTACACACCTACAATCCCCAAAGGCCCCCACTCCCCCTCCTACACACATTCTAACCCCAAAGCCCCCCACTCCCCCTCCTACACACATTCTAACCCCAAAGCCCCCCACTCCCCCTCCTACACACATTCTAGCCCCAAAGCCCCCACTCCCCCTCCTACACACATTCTAACCCCAAAGCCCCCCACTCCCCCTCCTACATACATTCAAACCCCAAAGCCTGCAACTCCGCCTCCTACACACATTCCAACCTCAAAGCCCCCCACTCCCCCTCCTACACACATTCAAACCCCAGAGGACCCCACTCCCCCTCCTACACACATTCAAACCCCAAAGCCCCCCACTCCCCCTCCTACACACATTCAAACCCCAAAGCACCCCACTCCCCCTCCTACAGACATTCAAACCCCAAAGCCCCCCCACAAACATTCCAACCCCAAAGCCCCCACTTCCCCTCCACATATTCAAACCCCAAAGGGCCCCATTCCCCCTCCTACACACATTCAAACCCCAAAGCCCCCCACTCCCCCTCCTACACACATTCCAACCTCAAAGCCCCCCACTCCCCCTCCTACACACATTCAAACCCCAAAGGACACCACTCCCCCTCCTACACACATTCAAACCCCAAAGCCCCCTCTCCCCCTCCTACACACATTCAAACCCCAAAGCCCCCCACTCCCCCTCCTACACACATTCAAACCCCAAAGCCCCCCCACAAACATTCCAACCCCAAAGCCCCCACTCCCCCTCCTACACACATTCAAACCCCAAAGCCCCCCACTCCCCCTCCTACACACATTCAAACCCCAAAGCCCCCCACTCCCCCTCCTACACACATTCAAACCCCAAAGCCCCCCACTCCCCCTCCTACATACATTCAAACCCCAAAGCCTGCAACTCCCCCTCCTACACACATTCTAACCCCAAAGCCCCCCACTCCCCCTCCTACACACATTCCAACCTCAAAGCCCCCCACTCCCCCTCCTACACACATTCAAACCCCAAAGGACCCCACTCCCCCTCCTACACACATTCAAACCCCAAAGCCCCCCACTCCCCCTCCTACACACATTCTAACCCCAAAGCCCCCCACTCCCCCTCCTACACACATTCTCACCCCAAAGCCCCCCACTCCCCCTCCTATACACATTCAAACCCCAAAGCCCCCCACTCCCCCTCCTACACACATTCAAACCCCAAAGCCCCCACTCCCCCTCCTACACACATTCCAACCCCAAAGCCCCCACTTCCCCTCCTACACACATGTAGCAGCAAAAAATGACCAGACCCCTCCCCTACTTACTGCAGCGAAAAGAAGCAACAGCACCTTCCACTGCCCCCCTCCAAGAAAGACTATGATCTGCAGTACAACAAAAACTAATCGTTCACCTGACAATTCGACATACCATAGGCTCTTTCTTCCTAATAGAAGGGCAGGGAGGTGTCACCTTTTCACATATCTGATGTTCCATTTACTCCCACGATATTTCAGTCGGCTGGACCACAGGGTCGCAAAGACTCGGAGATCCAAAGGCACAATCGTCTTGGGGCTGTGTCCTTGGGATATCAGAAAATGACCAGTCATGAGCCGCAGGTGCGGGTCCACTACGCTGAAGAACATAAGTCTGAGTGTAACTCTAGGTTAGGGTCTCCAACAGATGCTCATCCCCCTTGAAAAGAAAAAAAGAGAGACATTAAAGGTAGAAATTTAGCTGTTTCCACAGATGATCTTGAAGTAGTTTCTGTTAAGTGCCATTGAAATACTAAAGGGGATATCAATTTTTTCAGATATATGTACTTATATATAATGAGTAAAAGAAAAGCAAGAGTGGGTATCAGACTGCTGAAAAATGGCACTGCACTCAAGGTGAAATGGCGGACGAACTTACTGAGATTCAGTCTTCACTGTGGAAGACACCAGCAGTATGCCAGAGATTAAGGAGTTCAGGGGCAGAAGTGAATGTAATTGCTCTCACTAAGAAGAAGGTGCTTGGGTATCTGAAAGATCTGAAGGTAGATAAGTCACCAAGACCAAATGGACTACACCCCGGGGTTCTGAAAGAGGTAGCTGAAGAGACTGTGGAGGCATTGGTAATGACCTTCCAGGAGTCACTACGTTCTGGCATGGTTCCGGAAAACTGGAAAATCATAATTGTCACTCCACTCTTTAAGAAGGAAGGGTGGTGAAAGACCATTTAGCCTGACCTCAGTAAGATGTTGGAGTCCATTGTTAAGAATTTGATTTTGGGATATGTGGAGGCACATGATAGAATAGGCTGAAGTCAGCATGGTTTCATTCAGGGAAGATCTTGCCTGCCAAATCTGTTTGGAGTTCTTGAGGAAATAACAGGCAGGATAGGGAAAAGAGAGTCAGTGGATGTTGTGTACGTAGATGTTTAGAAGGTCTTTGACAAGGTGCTGCACATGAGGCTGCTTAGCAAGATAAAAGCCCACGGAATTACAGGGAAGTTACTAGCATGGACAGAATATCGGCTGGCTGGCAGCAGGTAAAGAATGGAAATAAAAGGGATGTTTCCTGGTTGGCTGACGGTGACTAGTAGTTTTCCAGAGGGGACTGTGTTGGGGCCACTTCTTTTCATGTTGTATATCAATGATTTGGATGATGGAATTAATGGCTTTGTGGCCAAGCTTTCAGATGATACAAGTATAGATAGTGTTGAGGATGCAGTGAGTCTGCAGAAGGACTTAGACAGATTAGGAAAATGGAAAAAGAAATGGCTGGTGGTGTATAGTGCAGGGAAGTGTCTGGTGTATGACACACAGAATGAAAAGGTAGGTTATTTTTTAAATGGGGACAAAATTCAGAAATTAGAGGTGCAAAGGGTCTTGGGACTCCTCATGCAGGATTCCTGAAAGGTTAATTTGCAGGTGGAGTCAGTGATAAGGACAGCAAATATGATGTTAACATTCATTTCAAGAGGACTGGAATATAAAAGCAAGGACGTAATGCTGAAACTTTTTAAAGCACTGGTCAGACTGTGCTCGGAGTACAGTATTGTGAGCCAATTTGGGCTCCTTATCTAAGACAGGATGTGCTGCCTTTGCAGAGGGTCCAGAGGAGGTTCATCACAATGATGCCGGGAATGAAAGGGTTAACATATGAGGAGCGTTTGATGCTTCTGGGCTGGTACTCACTGAAGTTTAGAAGAATGAGGGTGAATCTCATTGAAACGTATCGAACACTGAAAGGCCTAGATAGAATGGATGTGAAGAGGATGTTTCCTATAGTGATAGAGTCCCAAACCAGATATCAGCCTCAGAATAGAAGGAAGTCCCTTTAGAACAGAGATTAGGATGAATTACTTTAGGTAAAGGGGTGGTGAATGTGTTGAATTCTTTGCCATTTTCGGATGTGAAGCATTGGATATATTTAAAGTAGAGGTTGACAGGTTCTTGATTAGTAAGGGCATGAGAGTTAATGGGTTGAAGTCATGAGCATGGGGTTGAGAAAGATAATAAATCAGTCATGATGGAATGATGGAGCAGACATGATGCACTGAATGGGCGAATCCTGCTTCTATGTCTAACGTTCTTATAGTCTAACACATGCACTACTTCATTTTTGTACAGAAAAGGTTCATTATCTGAATGATAAGACATTGCAAAACTCTGAAATGGAAAGCAATTCAGCTATCACACTGGATGATTTGTAGAAGGAGGAAGCAAGTAACTAAAAGAGCTAACAATTACCATTTATTGCTAAATGAATTCAGTACAAAAGTAGGGAAGTAATGTTGAGTAGGGGATCGATGAGAGTTTGTCTGGAGTAATGTTTGCAATGTTAGGCTTATTTATCAAGGATGTTAAAGTGTTGGCAACAGTTCAGAGAAGATTTACCAGTCCAGTACTCTAGTACTGGTATGAGTTGTCATATGAGGAAAGTTTGAACAAACTAGGCCTGTGTGCACTGGAATTTAGAAAAAAAATTGATTTAAACATACAAAATAATGGAGTCTTTATAAGAGATGGATATGGAGAGAATATTTCATCTTGTGGGACAATCTGGAACCAAGTGTCACTCATATCAGACTAAAATGAAGTGTGTAAATACTCTTCGCCCCCAGAACCAACAGTTCATTTCCTACTATGTGGTGAGCAGAACTGCAAACAGTACTTCAGGTGTGGCCTAACCAAAGATTTATAGAATTGGAACAAACAATCTGAAGGAGGAAGTCAGTGGGTTGATGCACATCTGTGGGGCAAAAGGAATTGTCAATGTTTTGGGTTGAAACCCTGCACCAGGATTCTATTTTACAGTCTACTCTGTCTCTGTTTTATAAAGCTGTATCATGCACATTGACCATATTCTTGCACGGGGACATATTCTTCAGTCCACAATTTCTACACCAACCATGCTGCCAGTTTAAGCGAATCCCATCTGCCTGCAAAGGGTCTATATCCCTCCATTCCCTGCCTCCTCATATGAGTCTTAAATGTTGTCATTATATCAGCTTCAACCACCTTTCCTGGCAGTGCCTTGCAGGCACATACCACTCTCTCAGTAAAAGAAACCTGTGTTGTAAATCTTCTTTAAAATTTCTTCTGCTCAACTTAAAGTTATATCCATTAGTATTTGCTATTTCCAGCCTGGGAGATAGACTAACTATACACCCTATCTATTGTTCTCATAATTTTAGACCACAAGATATAAGAGCAGAAGTAGGCCATTTGGCCCATCAGGTTTGCTCCACCATTTCATCATGGCTGATCCAATTTTCCTCTCAGCCCCAATCTCCTGCCCTCTCCCTGAATCCATTCATGCCCTGACCAATCAAGAATTTATAAACCTTTGGCTTAAATATACATAAAGACTTGGCCTCCACAGCTGCCTGTAGCAAAGAATTCCACAGATTCAGCTCTCTCCAGCGAATGAAATGCCTCCTCAACTCTGTTCTAAAAGGATCTTTCCACATCCACTCTGCCAAGGCCTTTCATCATTCGGTAGGTTTCAATAAGGTCACTCCTCATTTTTCTGAATTCCAGTGAATACAGGCTCAGAGTCATCTTTACATTCAATCCTGGAATCGTTTTTGTGAACCTTCTTTGAACCCTCTCCAGTGTCAGCACATCCTTTCTAAGATAGGGCCCAGAACTGCTCACAATACTCAAAATGCAGCTTCACCAGTCTCAACATGGCATCCTTGCTTTTACATTCTCGTCCTCTTGAAATGAATGCTAACATTGCATTTGCCTTCCTCACCACAGACTCAACCTACAAATTAACCAAGTCCCTTTGCAACTCAATTTTTTCTATTTTATCTCCACTTAGAAAATACCTCAAGGAGATGTGTGATTTTTTTTTGTGAGAATGATGTAATAGTCTTTTGGGGGTCAGCTGATGTAATTTTCCTACCTATTTGAGGTCATGTGATGACATGTGCACCATGGGCATATAAGGGAAGATCTCAGATGACGCAGTTGGTTTTTAGTTTTTAGTTTTCCAGCTAGAATGTGCGTCTGTGTCTCCTTTTCTGTTGCATATCTTCCTCCCTATTTACTCTCTCCAGCTCCTGCCTAATACAGTGGTAATATTGGACTTTCCCCAATATAGAATTTTCTCCTGAAGTCCAATTTTATCTTGATCTGTAACTATCCATGTTACTCATATTTTCCATTCTACTCCAATGCTGTTTAAGGCAATGTTACAAGGATTTTCTCCTCAATAGGTTAGGCACAGAAGGAATCTGTTTTTACTGATAGGTACCTTCATTGGCTCAGTTCACAGATATAGGAACTTCCATAACTGAATACCAGTGTGCATACCTACCAAGTAAGGTAAATGCAAATTTGTATTGATACTCTCTTTGTAATGAGATAGACAAAACCCCATTATTTATGTGTTAAACTGTGAACCATTGTGTTCTTTCATTCTGTTTGACCATTGTCTCCGGGTTAGTTGCTACAGTTGGGGCTGTTAACTGGTTACTTTATGCAGCTCTCGATAGTCTATTGTCAACCTCCAACTACCATCTGGTTTCCTCACTGTCCATTTGGGTGAGTTATTAGTGGAGGCTACTGGCCTCAGTACCCTCTGTTATACCAAACTCTGTATTACCTTAACTACATCTTCCTCAGCTTTCTTGGGAAAACCATATTGCTTCTGTGGTTTGGGGCCTGGACCTTATCTGCACACAGTGCCAGCCATATTTCCACAATCATGCTTGTGCCTTGCAGATGCCCCTGAGTTCTGTGCAATAATTTGCTGCACCACTTGGTCATTGCTCATCTTCCCCGGTTTTATCTACATTTCACCCATTCTGTCCTGGTAATCTCCTGCTGGGATCTGCAATGTTGTGTATGCTATCCATGCCAGTTGGTATCCACCAAATAATACAATTAACTGGGTCAACACAAAGCTTCACTTTGGCCATATAATCACTCCCCAGTATATGTTACTGCTCCCTGGGTAAGTCCACCAACACTACTCAATGTTCCAATGCTCTGTCTCCTATTCTAACTTCCAATGGTACACTCACATGTCCCACTTGTGAATGTCCTGTGAATCCACTTAGGATAATTTTACCTTGTGTCTCCCAATTTACGTTATTTATATTAGTGGTGTTGGCAGTGGTTTGGGATCCTCCAGTATCCCATAAAAAGGTAACAGGGCAGCCTCCAACCCTACCACTCACTAGAGGTCTTCTGGTTTCATTGCACCTTGTGTCATACACTCATGTTGGTGAGGCCTGACACCATCACTGAAGTTACAGCTACAATCCCGTGGATGGAGGTGGTTCCACCAGGTTATGTCGTGTGCTTGGTATATCTGGCCCTTGCAAGGGCAACGTGACTTGCTCAGCTCGCTCTCTTTGGTTTGGACATTCTCTCTTAATATGTCCTTCTTGACCACAGTTCTAGCATTTAAATACTCCACCTTCAGTTCTTCCTGTCCCTGGCACTGTTCTATTTCCTTTGCCCTTCCTTGCCAATTGATAGGGTGGTGGGGAGACCTTTGGGGTGGTTCCTCTGCTCTCATTTCTCCAGGCAGTTGCCTGATTATTAATAGGCTGCACTTTCCCATGAGAGGACTTAGTATCTCTTTTTCCCATGTTCTACTCATTTTCCTCAGTAGGTGTAGGTCCAGTGGGATCAAATATTCCAAAGCTTTTTTAGATTCATCAGTATAGTGAGACACCAATGTCCTTAACTATCTATTTGATGGCTCTGGAACTAAATGTTCTCAATCTAATGCTGTTCCATATACTCCTTGAAACACCATCCATAAATGGGACACAAATGCAGTGGGATGTTCGCCTCTCCTCTGGTAACATTTAGCTAGCACATCTACCAGGCTCCCCCTTGGATGTTGTTCTACCTGTAAGCAATTGCTTCCAATCTACTTCCACCAATTCTTGTCTTATGTTGTTATAACTGGACTTCATCTAATTTAGGATCATATCTTCCAGACCTCGGGCAAAATATAGAAGTATAAAAAGTCCTACCAGAGAAGGAGCAAGCTTGGCCTATTCACAGGAAGTAGGACAGAACAAGATACTGAGAGCTCGAATGGGAGAGCACTTGTGATCACACTTCTATTAGTGTTAAATTTGTTAAGGAATTTAAAGGGACAGATCTGGTCCAAAAGTTAAATATTTAAAATGAGGCAAGGCAAAATTTAATGGTATTAAACAGGAACATGCAAAAGTTGACAGGCATAGATTGTTTTCAGGCAAAGGAACAGCTGACCATGGGAGGCTTGTAAAAGCAAATATCTGCAAGAAGTGAATGTTTTGGTTACAGTGAAGGACAAGACTAGTAGGAGTAGGGAAACTTGGATGATGAAAGAGATTGACTATCTGGTCAGGAAAGAGGAGACAAGTGTCAGGTACAGGCATCTGGGAGCAGGTGGATCCCTGGAGGAGTACATGGGATATAAAACTATCTCTTAGAAGGAACTCAGAAAGGCAAAAAGAGGGCATGAGATAATTTTGGCAGAGAAGATTAAAGGACAATCCAAAGAATTTTTATGTATGTTAAGAGAAAAAAGTAAACAGGGAAAGGAAAGAAATAGTGAAAGAAAATAAAGTGGACATTTCTCTGTGAGTCGCAGGAAATTGTTCATCCCAGTTTGGCAAAAGAATAAATCAAGGAAGGTAGTGCACCCGTGGCTGACAAGGGAAATTAGGGATAGTATCAATTCCAAAGAAGAAGCATACAAATTAGCCAGAAAAAGTGGCTCACCTGAGGACTGGGAGAAATTCAGAGTTCAGCAGAGGAGGACAAAGGGCTTAATTAGAAAGGGGAAAAAAGATTATGAGAGAAAACTGGCAGGGAACATAAAAACTAACTGTAAAAGCTTTTATAGGTATGTAAAAAGAAAAAGACTGGTAAAGACAAATGTAGGTCCCCTGCAGACAGAAACAGGTGAATTGATTATGGGGAACAAGGACGTGGCAGACCAATTGAATAATTACTTTGGTTCTGTCTTCACTAAGGAGGACATAAATAATCTTCCAGAAATAGTAGGGGACAGGGGTCCAGTGAGATGGAGGAACTGAGCGAAATACATGTTAGTAGGGAAGTGGTGTTAGGTAAATTGAAGGGATTGAAGGCAGATAAATCCCTAGGGCCAGATGGTCTGCATCCTAGAGTGCTTAAGGAAGTAGCCCAAGAAATAGTGGATGCATTAGTGATAATTTTTCAAAACTCGTTAGATTCTGGACTAGTTCCTGAGGATTGGAGGGTGGCTAATGTAACCCCACTTTTTAAAAAAGGAGGGAGAGAGAAACCGGGGAATTATAGACCAGTTAGCCTAACGTCAGTGGTGGGGAAACTGCTGGAGTCAGTTATCAAAGATGTGATAACAGCACATTTGGAAAGTGGTGAAATCATCGGACAAAGTCAGCATGGATTTGTGAAAGGAAAATCATGTCTGACGAATCTCATAGAATTTTTTGAGGATGTAACTAGTAGAGTGGATAGGGAAGAACCAGTGGATGTGGTATATTTGGATTTTCAAAAGGCTTTTGACAAGGTCCCACACAGGATATTAATGTGCAAACTTAAGGCACACTGTATTGGGGGTAAGGTATTGATGTGGATGGAGAATTGGTTGGCAGACAGGAAGCAAAGAGTGGGAATAAACGGGACCTTTTCAGAATGGCAGGCAGTGACTAGTGGGGTACCGCAAGGCTCAGTGCTGGGACCCCAGTTGTTTACAATATATATTAATGACTTGGTTGAGGGAATTAAATGCAGCATCTCCAAGTTTGCGGATGACACGAAGCTGGGTGGCAGTGTTAGCTGTGAGGAGGATGCTAAGAGGATGCAGAGTGACTTGGATAGGTTGGGTGAGTGGGAAAATTTATGGCAGATGCAATTTAATGTGGATAAATGTGAAGTTATCCACTTTGGTGGCAAAAATAGGAAAACAGATTATTATCTGAATGGTGGCCGATTAGGAAAAGGGGAGGTGCAACGAGACCTGGGTGTCATTATACACCAGTCATTGAAAGTGGGCATGCAGGTACAGCAGGGGGTGAAAAAGGCGAATGGTATGCTGGCATTTATAGCGAGAGGATTCGAGTACAGGAGCAGGGAGGTACTACTGCAGTTGTACAAGGCCTTGGTGAGACCACACCTGGAGTATTGTGTGCAGTTTTGGTCCCCTAATCGGAGGAAAGACATCCTTGCCATAGAGGGAGTACAAAGAAGGTTCACCAGATTGATTCCTGGGATGGCAGGACTTTCATATGAAGAAAGACTGGATGAACTAGGCTTGTACTCGTTGGAATTTAGAAGATTGAGGGGGGATCTGATTGAAACGTATAAAATCCTAAAGGGATTGGACAGGCTAGATGCAGGAAGATTGTTCCTGATGTTGGGGAAGTCCAGAACGAGGGGTCACAGTTTGAGGATAAAGGGGAAGTCTTTTAGGACCGAGATTAGGAAAAACTTCTTCACACAGAGAGTGGTGAATCTGTGGAATTCTCTGCCACAGGAAACTGTTGAGGCCAGTTCATTGGCTATATTTAAGAGGGAGTTAGATATGGCCCCTGTGGCTACGGGGATCAGGGGGTAAGGCTGGTGCAGGGTTCTGAGTTGGATGATCAGCCATGATCATAATAAATGGCGGTGCAGGCTCGAAGGGCCGAATGGCCTACTCCTGCACCTATTTTCTATGTTTCTATGAAATGAAGTAGGCCCCCAGTGACTACTATTTTTACCATTCAAACAGACATAAAGTCTGCAGTAATAGGAAACATTATTAGCGATGTCTTGGAGATAATCCACATTACTGTAGAGGAAGTTCTGCATGTCTTAAAATGTATGATTGCAGACAAATCTTATAGTCATAGTCATAGTCATACTTTATTGCTCCCGGGGGAAATTGGTTTTCGTTACAGTTGCACCATAAATAATTAAATAGTAATAAAACCATAAATAATTAAATAGTAATCTATAAATTATGCCAGGAAATAAGTCCAGGACCAGCCTATTGGCTCAGGGTGTCTGACCCTCCAAGGGAGGAGTTGTAAAGTTTTATGGCCACAGGCAGGAATGACTTTCTATGACGCTCTGTGTTGCATCTCGGTGGAATGAGTCTCTGGCTGAATGTACTGCTGTGCCCAACCAATACATTATGTAGTGGATAGGAGACATTGTCCAAGATGGCATGCAACTTAGACAGCATCCTCTTTTCAGACACCACCGTCAGAGAGTCCAGTTCCATCCCCACAACATCACTGGCCTTACGAATGAGTTTGTTGATTCTGTTGGTGTCTGCTACCCTCAGCCTGCTGCCCCAGCACACAACAGCAAACATGATCGCACTGGCCACCACAGACTCGTAGAACATCCTCAGCATCGTCCGGCCGATGTTAAAGGACCTCAGTCTCCTCAGGAAATAGAGACGGCTCTGACTCTTCTTGTAGACAGCCTCAGTGTTCTTTGACCAGTCCAGTTTATTGTCAATTCATATCCCCAGGTATTTGCAATCCTCCACCATGTCCACAGTGACCCCCTGGATGGAAACAGGGGTCACCGGTACCTTAGCTCTCCTCAGGTCTACCACCAGCTCCTCAGTCTTTTTCACATTAAGCTGCAGATAGTTCTGCTCACACCATGTGACAAAGTTTCCTACCGTAGCCCTGTACTCAGCCTCATCTCCCTTGCTGATGCATCCAACTATGGCAGAGTCATCAGAAAAATTCTGAAGATGACAAGACTATATCTTCAGAAATCGACAAGAATCCTCAGGGATAGAATGGATATAATCTGCGGGAAGTAAAATAAAACTGCAGTTATGTGCATCGTCATTTGTACAGAGATTGCAAACCGTTGCAAGAAATGTAAGGTTATGATAGTAGGTGATTTTAACTTTTTACATAGTGACTTGCTTCCGTATGTGTGAAAGGGCTGCATGGGATACAGATTACCAAATGTGTGCAGGAAAGTTTCATTAATCAATATTTGGAAATCCCAACTAAAGAGAGTGGGATATTGAACCGCAAACACGAGGAATTCTGCAGATGCTGGAAATTCAAGCAACACACATCAAAGTTGCTGGTGAAGGCAGCAGGCCAGGCAGCATCTCTAGGAAGAGGTACAGTCGACGTTTCAGGCTGAGACCCTTCGTCAGGGATATTGGATCTCCTGTTTGGGAATGTGACAGAAATGTGTGCAGAGCATTACTTTGAATCTCGTGATCAGAATTCTATTAGTTTCAAGTTAATTATGGAGAAGGATAGGTCTGATCATAGACATAGACATAGAATAGTACAGCATAGTACAGGCCTTTCAGCCGCTAATGTTGTGCTGACCCTCAAACCCTGCCCCCCATATTACCCCCACCTTAAATTCTTCCATATACCTGTCTAGTAGTCTCTTAAACTTCACTAGTGTATCTGCCTCCACCACTGACTCAGGCAGTGCATTCCACACACCAACCACTCTCTGAGTAAAAAACCTTCCTCTAATATCCCCTTTGAACTTCCCACCCCTTACCTTAAAGCCATGTCCTTTTGTATTGAGCAGTGGTGCTCTGAGGAAGAGGCGCTGGCTATCCACTCTTATCTATTCCTCTTAATATCTTGTATATATCTATCATTTCTCCTCTCATCCTCCTTCTCTCCAAAGGGTAAAGCCCTAGCTCCCTTAATCTCTGATGATAATGCATACTCTCTAAACCAGGCAGCATCCTGGTAAGTCTCCTCTGTACCCTTTACAATGCTTCCATATCCTTCCTATAGCGAGGCGACCAGAACTGGACACAGTACTCCAAGTGTGGCCTAACCAGAGTTTTATAGAGCTGCATCATTACATCGCGACTCTTAAACTCTATCCTTCAATTTATGAAAGCTTACACCCCATAAGCTTTCTTAACTACCCTAGCCACCTGTGAGGCAACTTTCAGGGATCTGTGGACATGTACCCCCAGATCCCTCTGCTCCTCCACACTACCAAGTATCCTGCCATTTACTTTGTACTCTGCCTTGGAGTTTGTCTTTCCAAAGTGTACCACCTCACACTTCTCCGGGTTGAACTCCATCTGCCACTTCTCAGCCCACTTCTGCATCCATTCAATGTCTCTCTGCAATCTTCGACAATCCTCTACACTATCTACAACACCACCAACCTTTGTGTCGTCTGCAAACTTGCCAACCACCCTTCTACCCCCATATCCAGGTCGTTAATAAAACTCACGAAAAGTAGAGGTCCCAGAACAGATCCTTGTGGGACACCACTAGTCACAATCCTCCAATCTGAATGTACTCCCTCCACCACCACCCTCTGCCTTCTGCAGGCAAACCAATTCTGAATCCCCCTGGCCAAACTTCCCTGGATCCCATGCCTTCTAACTTTCTGAATAGGCCTACCGTGTGGAACCTTGTCAAATACCTTACTGAAATCCATATAGATCACATCCACTGCACTACCCTCATCTATATGCCTGGTCACCTCCTCAAAGAACTCTATCAGGCTCGTTAGACACGATCTACCGTTCACAAAGCCATGCTGACTGTCCCTGATCAGACCATGATTCTCTAAATGTCTATAGATCCTATCGCTAAGAATCTTTTCCAACAGCTTTCCCACCACAGACGTAAGGCTCACTGGTCTATAATTACTCGGACTATCACTACTACCTTTTTTGAACAAGTGGACAACATTCGCCTCCCTCCAATCCTCCGGTATCATTCCCATGGACAATGCGGACATAAAGATCCTAGCCAGAGGCTCTGCAATCTCTTCCCTCACCTCGTGGATCAGCCTGGGGAATATTCCATCAGGCCCCAGGGACTTATCTGTCCTAATGTATTTTAACAACTCCGACACCTCCTCTCCCTTAATATCAACATGCTCCAGAACATCAACCTCACTCATATTGTCCTCACCGCCATCAAGTTCCCTCTCATTGGTGAATACCAAAGAGAAGTATTCATTGAGGACCTCGCTCACTTCCACAGCCTCCAGGCACATCTTCCCACCTTTATCTCTAATCGGTCCTACCTTCACTCCTGTCATCATTTGTTCTTCACATAATTGAAGAATGCCTTGGGGTTTTCCTTTACCCTACTCACCAAAGCCTTCTCATGCCCCCTTCTTGCTCTTCTCAGCCCCTTCTTAAGCTCCTTTCTTGCTACCCTATATTCCTCAATAGACCCATCTGATCCTTGCTTCCTAAACCTCATGTATGCTGCCTTCTTCCACCGTACCAGATTCTCCAACTCACTTGTCACCCATGGTTCCTTCACCCTACCAATCTTTACCTTCCTCACTGGGACAAATTTATCCCTAACATCCTGCAAGAGATCCCTAAACATCGACCACATGTCCATAGTACATTTCCCTGCACAAACATCATCCCAATTCACAGCCGCAAGTTCTAGCCTTATAGCCTCATAATTTGCCCTTCCCCAATTAAAAATTTTCCTGTCCTCTCTGATTTTATCCTTTTCCATTATAATGCTAAAGGCCAGGGAGCGGTGGTCACTGTCCCCCAGATGCTCACCCACTGAGAGATCTGTGACCTGACCCGGTTCATTACTTAGTACTAGATCTAGTATGGCATTCCCCCTAGTCGGCCTGCCAACATACTGTGACAGGAATCCGTCCTGGACACACTTAACAAACTCTGCCCTGGCTAATCTCTTGGAACTAATCAGGTGCCAATCAATATTAGGGAGGTTAAAGTCAGCCATGATAACAACCCTGTTATTTTTGCACCTTTCCAAAATCTGCCTCCCAATCTGCTCCTCTGTATCTCTGCTGCTACCAGGGGGCCTATAGAATACTCCCAATGGAGTAACTGCTCCCTTCCTGTTCCTGACTTCTACCCATACTGACTCAAAAGAGGATCCTGCTACATTACCCACCCTTTCTGTAGCTGTAATAGTATCCCTGACCAGTAATGCCACCCCTCCTCCCCTTTCTCCCCCCCGCACCCCCTTTTAAAGCACTGGAATCCAGGAATATTGAGAATCCATTCCTGCCCTGGTGCCAGCCAAGTCTCTGTAATGGCCACTACATCATAATTCCATCTATGTATCCAAGCTCTCAGTTCATCACCTTTGTTCCTGACGCTTCTTGCATTGAAGTACACACACTTTAGCCCTTCTACCTTGTTACCTTTACACCCTTTGTTCTGCTTCTCTTTCCTCAAAGCCTCTCTATCTGTTAGATCTGGCTTTACTCCATGCACTTCTTTCACTGCTCTATCGCTCAGGGTCCCATCCCCCTTTCAAATTAACTTAAACCCTCCCAAACCATGCTAGCAAACCTACCTGCAAGGATATTGCTCCCCCTCGAGTTCAGGTGCAACCCATCCAATCTGTACAGGTCCCACCTTCCCCAGAAGAGATCCCAATGATCCAAAAATCTTAATTCCTGCCCCCTGCACCAACTCCTCAGCCATGCATTCAACTGCCATCTCCTCCAATTCTTACCATCACTGTCACGTAGCACTGGCAGCAATCCTGAGAACGTCACCCTTGAGGTCCTGTTCTTCAGCCTTCTGCCTAGTTCGCGAAACTCACACTTCAGGACCTCATACCTCTTCCTGCCTATGTTGTTGGTCCCAACATGTATCACGACTTCTGGTTGCTTTCCCTCTCATACCTGGATGTCGTGCACCCGGTCAGAGACATCCCGGACCCTGGCACCCGGGAAGCAACAAACCATGCGGGTGTCCTTCTCACGTCCACAAAATCTCCTGTCTGCTCCCCTGACTATAGAGTCTCCAATGACGACAGCTCTCCTCTTCTCCATCCCACCCTTCTGCACCACAGGGCCAGACTCAGTGCCGGAGGCCCTGCCACCGTGGCTCACACCTGGTCGGTCGTCCCCGCCAACAGTATCCAGGACGGTAAACTTATTATTCAGGGGAATGGCTACAGGGGTGCTCTGCACTACCTGTCTGCTCACCTTCGCCTTCCCCCCTCTGACTGTCACCCTTCAACCTGCTTCCAACAGCCTAGGTGTGACTACCTCCCTGTAGCTCTCATCTATGACTGTCTCATTCTCCCTTATGAGTCGAAGGTCATCCAGCTGCTGCTCCAGATTCCTTACCCGGTCTTCCAGATTGCCCAGCCGTATGCACTTCTGGCTGATGTGACTCTGTTGGAGAGGGGCGTTTCCCCACGACTGCCACATCTCACATGAGAGGCACATCACCATCTCAGGAGGCATTGTAAAGACTGACTGGGAACAAGCTCGTCCTCCACCTCTTCTCGTCGAAGCCTCTCAAGTCAAAGCCTCAAAGCTCCACTCCTTCACTGGCCCACTCACTCACTGGCCGCTTTCCTTGGGTTAAGATTCTAAGTTGGAGAAAAGCCAATTTTAAACCTTAAGACATAGAAGCAGAATTAGGCCATTTGGCCCATTGAGTCTGCTCTACTATTCAATCATGGTGGATTCTTTTCTCCCCTCCTCAGTCCCACTCACCAGTTCTCTCCCCGTAATCTTTGATGTCGTGGCCAATCAAGAACTTATAAATCTCTGCCTTAAATTCCCCCACAACCTGGCCTCCACAGCTGCTTGTGGTAACAAATTCCACAAATTCACTACTCTTTGGCTAAAGAAATTTCTCCACATCTCTGTTTTAAATGGATGTCCCTCTATCCTAAGGCTGTGCCCTCTTATCCTAGTGCTTAGCCCATTGCTCTACACATGAATGTGTGGCTGGACAAAGCTCAAATACCATCTAAAAATTTGCTGATGATACAACCGTTGTTGGTAGAATCTCAGGTGATGACAAGAGGGCGTACAGCACTGAGATATGCCAACTAGTGGAGTGGTGTTGCAGCAACAACCTGGCACTCAATGACAGTAAGACGAGAGTTGATTGTGGACTTCAGGAAGGGTACAACGAAGGAACATATACCAATCCTCATAGAGGGATCAGAAGTGGAGAGAGTGAGCAGCTTCAAGTTCCTGGGTGTCAAGATCTAACCTGGTCCCAACATATCGATGTAGTCATAAAGATGGCAAGACAGTGGCTATACTTTATTAGAAGTTTGAAGAGATTTGGCATGTCAACAAATGCATTCAAAAACGTCTCTGGTTGTACCGTGGAGAGCATTCGGACAGGCTGCATCACTGTCTGGTAAGAAGGGGCTACTGCACAGGACCGAAAGAAGCTGCAGAAGGTTGTAAATCTATTCAGCTCTATCTTGTGCACGAGCCTACAAAGTACCCAGGACATCTTTAGGGAGCGGTGTCTCAGAAAGGCAGCGTCCATTATTAAGGACCTCCAGCACACAGGACATGCCCTTTTATCACTGTTACCATTAGGTAGGAGATATAGAAGCCTGAAGACTCACACTCAGCAATTCAGGAACAGCTTCTTCCCCTCTGCCATCCGATTCCTAAATGGACTTTGAAGCTTTGGACACTACCTCACCTTTTTTAATATACAGTATTTCTGTTTTTGCACATTTTTTATTAATCTATTCAATATATGTAATTGATTTACTTGTTTATTTATCAATATGGTTTATTTTATTTATTATTATTTTTTTCTCTCTGCTAGATTATGTGTTGCATTGAACTGCTGCTGCTAAGTTAACAAATTTCACGTCACATGCCGGTGATAATAAACCTGATTCTGATTCTGAACCACCACAGCACCCCACCCCCCCGCCCCGACTGTGGAAAACATTCTTTCTACATCTACTCTGTCTAGGCCTTTCAATATTTGAAAGGTTTCAATGAGATCTCCCCTTCATCCTTCTAAATTCCAGTGAGTACAAACATTCCTTATATGATACTGTTGCAGGTCTTCCATGTGGAGGGCTATGGATAACCCTAGTAATTTATAGGTTGGGACATGTTTGGCAGAACTTTGTGGGCCAAAGGGCCTGTATTGTGCTGTAGATTTTCTATGATAATCTTTTTATTCCTGGAATCATCCTTGTGAACCTCCTCTGAACCTTCTCCAATGCCAGGACATCTTTTCTTCGATTAGGAGCCCAAAACTGTTCACAATATCAAGGTGAGTCCTCACCAGTGCCTTATAAAGCCTCAGTGTCACATACCTGCTCTTCAATTCAAGACTGCTTGAAATAAATGTAAACATTGCGTTTGCCTTCCTCACCACCGACTCAACCTGCAAGGACTCCCAAGTCCTTCTTCATCTCAGATTTTTGGACTTTCTCCCCTTTTAGAAAATAGTCTGCACATTTATTTCTTCTACCCAAATGCATGGCCATGTATTTTCCAACATTGTATTTCATTTGTCACTTTCTTGCCCGTTCTCCTAATCTGTCTAAGGCAGGGTTTCTCAACCAGGGCTCCGTGAGATTTAATGCAATGCACAATGCTAGTGGTAATGACAGCAGTCCTGTTAGCAATCTTTTTAGAGGACTCTCAGCCATTATGGCAGCGCGCAGTAGGATTGTGTTTACTCCCAGTTTTTGACAAGAGGTCATGGAGGACGGTAGGCTGTTATTTAATGAGCGCTGTATTGCACGGAGGGAGGACGGTAGGCTGCTATTTAGTGAGTGCTGTATTGCACAGAGGGAGGACAGTAGGCTGATAATTAGTGAGCTCCATATTGCAGTGAGGGGAGGACGGTAGGCTGATAATTGGTGAGCTCTGTATTGCAGTGAGGGGAGGACGGTAGGCTGATAATTGGTGAGTACTGTATTGCACAGAGGGAGGACGGTAGGCTGATAATTAGTGAGCTCTGTATTGCAGTGAGGGGAGGACGTTAGGCTGATAATTAGGGAGCACTGTATTGCACGGAGGGAGGACGGTCGGCTGTTATTTAGTGAGCTCTGTATTGCACAGAGGGGAGGACAGTGGTCTGATAATTGGTGAGCTCTGTATTGCTCAGAGGGAGGACGGTAGGCTGATAATTGGTGAGCTCTGTATTGCATGGAGGGAGGACGGTAGGCTGATAATTGGTGAGCTCTGTATTGCATGGAGGGAGGATGCTAGACTGTTATTTAGTGAGCTCTGTATTGCACAGAGGGAGGACAGTAGGCTGATACTTAGTGAGCTCTGTATTGCACGGAGGGAGGACGGTAGGCTGATATTTAGTGAGCTCTGTATCGCACGGAGGGAGGACGCTAGACTGTTATTTAATGAGCTCTGTATTGCACAGAGGGAGGACAGTAGGCTTATATTTAGTGAGCTCTGTATTGCACGGAGGGAGGACAGTAGGCTGATAATTGGTGAGTGCTGTATTGCACAGAGGGAGGAGAGTAGGCTTATATTTAGTGAGCTCTGTATTGCACAGAGGGAGGACGGTAGGCTGTTATTTAGTGAGCTCTGTATTGCACGGAGGGAGGACGGTAGGCTTATATTTAGTGAGCTCTGTATTGCACAGAGGGAGGACGGTAGGCTGTTATTTAGTGAGCTCTGTATTGCACAGAGGGAGGACGGTCGGCTGTTATTTAGTGAGCTCTGTATTGCACGGAGGGAGGACAGTAGGCTTATATTTAGTGAGCTCTGTATTGCACAGAGGGAGGACGGTAGGCTGTTATTTAGTGAGTTCTGTATTGCACGGAGGGAGGACAGTAGGCTTATATTTAGTGAGCTCTGTATTGCACAGAGGGAGGACGGTAGGCTGTTATTTAGTGAGTTCTGTATTGCACGGAGGGAGGACAGTAGGCTGATAATTGGTGAGTGCTGTATTGCACGGAGGGAGGACAGTAGGCTGATAATTGGTGAGTGCTGTATTGCACAGAGGGAGGACGGTAGGCTGATAATTGGTGAGCTCTGTATTGCACGGAGGGAGGACGGTAGGCTGATATTTAGTGAGCTCTGTATTGCACAGAGGGAGGACGGTCGGCTGATGGTGAGCGTGAAGGGCGTCTTCTGAGCATTGAATGGATTTGCCCAACTTGGGCTGTGACGTCAGCCTCTCTCTCCCGAATTACCTCCCCCAACTTCCCCTTACGTACTGCTGAATGACTTACGGGAGCGAGCAAACTCTATCATTGTAGCAGAAAATTGAGGGAAATTTCATTCTAAAGGAAGAATTTTTTACGTGCCACGACTCAGCTGCTGGCCTGCCACTTTGCTGTTATAAACATTGCAAAAGGTGAATTGTGAAGGTTAGAAGTGAACTGTTTTGTGACATATTTGTCTTTTTGCAGTTTTCACATTTAGTTATGTATTTTAAGCCAGTCTTTTTTATATTTTATTAACCCCTGTGTTACAACAAGATGCAGTATGAGAAATTCAAAAGGTTTCATTCTCAAAGAGTACGTACGATAAGTTGACACACTGATGACATGCCACATGATGGTGAAGAGGTTTTGTGTGATAAACTGATAAACAGCTTCTCTATCCAGGTTGATGAGTCAAGAGATTTCACCAATAAATGCCATATTGTAGCATTTGTAAGATTTGTAAATGATGGAGAAATTTGAGAAAACCTTTTCTGTTGCAAAGAGCTGCCCAAAACAAACAAAGGCCAAAATATATTTAATGTTTTGTCTTTATGTCTGCAAACTAAAGGTCTGTCTTGGAGAAACTAAGCTGACATCTGTACTGATGGCGCCCAGTCAATGGTTGGCTCCATGAGATGTTTGTTACTCTTATAATAAAAAGAAAATCCTGACGTCACAACATTGCTTTCTTCACAGAGAGGTGCTGATATTAAAAATTCTTGGAAATGAAATGAAAGAATTTCTGGATGATGCTAAAAAATGGTTAATATATCAAAAAAAAACAGTTGGCTTGAGAATGTTGAAGAAACTATGTGAAAACCTGGAGAAAGAGCACGCCAATCTGCTACATACAGAAATCCAGTGGCTGAACACAGCAAGAGTTCTCTACAGGATGTTTGAGCTGAAAGCTGAATTGATTCAAGAAAATAGTTGGCCCAACTTTGCTGAGTACTTTGAAGATAAAGTATGGCTGCAGGAACTAGCCAACAGCGGACATTTTTCATCATATGAACCAGTTGAACAAGTCTCTGCAAGGCCCTGGAAAAATGATTTGACTTCAAGTGACAAAGTTCTTGGATTTAAAAGGAACTGAATCTTTGGAAAAATAATGTTTCAAAAAGAAATCTTGAAATGTTTCCACTGCTGCTTGGGCTTGAGAGTGAGGAAGGATATCAGGAAGTCTCAAGTCTTATTGAAAACAGAAATTTATTATATTTGCCTTTTGAGTTTTTAAAATTTATGAAAAGGAAAGAAAGAGATTCATTTCAAAAAAGGTAAGCTAAGCTTCGCTACCTATTTTTTTAAAAGAAAGGATGGCTAAAAATTCATTCTCTACTCAAAAGAGCATTAACAATTATTTTTGGATTATTATATCTACAACTTACTTATCACATTAATGTACTGCAAGCTGTAAGTTTAATCATTTATATGCAGGGATTTCCTGAGACCAGAAAATTATTTTAAAGGTTCCTCCAGGGAAAAAAGGTTGAGAAAGGCTGGTCTATGTCCTCGTGCAGCTTTCCTGTTTCCTCAACACTACCTGCTCCTCCACCACTCTTTGTATCATCTGCAAACTTGGCAACAAAGCCATCTATTCCATTATCTAAATTGTTGATATACAGCATAAAAAGAAGCGGTCCCAACACCACCCCCTGTGGAACAGCGTTAGTCACTGGCAGCCAACCAGAAAAGGATCCTTTTATTCCCACTCAGTGCCTCCTACCAATCAGCCAATGCTCTAACCATGCCAGTAACTTTCCTGTAATACCATGGGCTCTTAACTTGGTAAGCAGACTCATATGTGTCGTACCTTGTCAAAGGCCTTCTGAAAGTCCAAATATACAACATCCACTGCATCCCCTTTATCTACCACAGAACATAGAAATCTACAGCACATTACAGGCACTTCAGCCCACACTCTAGAAACTGCCTTGAATTTCCCTACCACATAGGGAAGCTCCATGTACCTATCTAAGAGTCTCTTAAAAGACCCAATTGTATCTGCTTCCACCACCGCTGCCGGCAGTGCATTCCATACACCCACCACTCTCTGTGTGGAAAACTTACCCCTGACATCCCCTTGTACCTGCTTCCAAGCACCTTAAGACTATGCCCCCTCATTTAGCCATTTCAGCCTTGGGAAAAAGCCTCTGGCTATCCACACAAACAATGCCTCTCATCATCTTATACACACCTATCAGGTCACCTCTCATCCTCCGTCACTCCAAGGTAAAAGGCCAAATTGTATCCTACTTGTAATCCCGTCAAATAATTCCAACAGGTTTGTCAGCCACGATTTTCCCTTAAGGAAACAATGCTGACTTGGTCCTATCTTGTCCCGTATGACCAAGTACTCCATGAACTCATCCTTAACAATTGGCTTCAACATCTTCCCAACCACTGAGGGTAGGTCCATAATTTCCCTTCTGCTGCCTTCCTCCTTTCTTAAAGAGTGATTTGACATTTGCAATTTTCCAGTCTTCCAGCACCATGATTTTTGAAAGATCATTTCTAATGCCTCTACATTCTCTACGGTTACCTCTTCCAGAACCCTAGGGAGCAGTTCATCCGGTCTGGATGACTTATGTCTTTCTGCTTTTTGAGTACCTTCTCTCTTGTAGTAGTAACTGCACTCACTTCTCTTCCCTCACAACCTTCAACACCTGAGTCACTGCTAGTGTATTCCTCAATGAAGATTGATGCAAAATACTCATTTAGTTCATCTATAATCTCCTTGTCCCCATTATTATTTCTCTGGCCTCATTTTCTAGTGGTCCTAGATTCACTCTCATCTCTCTTTTATTTTTTACATACTTGAAAAGCTTTTTCTATCCACTTTGATATTGTTTGCTAGCTTGCTTTTATATTTCATCTTTTCCCTCCTAATGATTCTTTTAGTTGCTTTCTGTAGATTTTTAAAAACTTCCCAATCCTTTATCTTCCTGCTGTTGGTTTGTTGCATGCCCTCTCTTTTGTGTTTACATTAGCTTTGACTTACCTTGTCTGCTATGGTTGTACTATTTTGCCATTTGATCATTTTGTTTTTGGAATACATGTATCCAGCACCTTCCTAAGTTCTCCAGAAACTGAAGTCATTTCTGCTCCACTATCATCCCTGCCAGCATCTTCTTCCAATTTACTTTGGCCAGCTCCTCTCTCATACCACTGTAGTTTCCTTTACTTCACTAGAATACCGCTATATCAGACTTCACTTTCTCCCTATAAAATTTGGAGTTGACTCAATCTATGATCACTGGCACCTAAGGTTTCCCTTACCTTAAGCTCCCTAATCACCTCCGGTTCATTACATAACACCCAATCCAATATAACTGATCCCCTAGTAGGCTCAATGACAAACTGCTCTAAAAAGCCATCTCCAGGCATTCAACAAATTCACTCTCCTGAGATCCGTTACCAACCATTTCCCAATCTACCAGCATGCTAAAATCTCCCATGACAATCATAATATTGCCTGTTTGACATGCCTTTTCCATCTCCTGATGTAATCTGTGTTACACATCTCAACTACTGTCCTTTTACCCTCACAGTTTCTGAACTCAATCCACAAGGATTCAACATCTTCCGATTCCATGTCACATCTTTCTACTGATTTGATGCCATTCTTTACCAGCAGAGTCATGCCACCCCCATAGTCTACCTTCTTATCCTCTGATACAATGTGTAACCTTGGACATTCAGCTCCCAACTACGACCATCCTTCAGCAACGATTCGGTGATGGCCACAACATCATATCTGACCATCTGTAATAGTGCAACAAGATCATCCACCTTATTTCTTATACTCTGTGCATTGAGATAGAGCACTTTGAGTACTGCATTTGCTACCTTTTTTGATTCTGCAGCCCTAAGGGACTGATGCTCACCCTGCTGGATGCAATTCTGGCCTATCATCTGCCTGCCCTTCCTAACAGTCTGACTGCAGACTATCTTTGCTTTTTTAACAACTGTCCTCCCCTGAATTCCTTCACTCCCAATTCCACTTCCCTGCCAAATAACTTTGATGGTATTAGAAAGGATCTGGCAAGTGTGGATTGGAACAGATTGTTTTCTGGCAAAGGTGTGCTTGGTAGGCGGAAGACCATCAAAAATGAAATATTGAGCAAGTGAAATTTTGAGAGTGCGGAGTTTGTATGTTGCTGTCACAATAAAAGGCAAGGCTGACAGGTTTGGGAAACCTTGTTTTCTGAGATATATTGAGCTCCTGATTAAGAAGAAGAAGAGAAAGGTGCATAGTAGCAAGGAACAAATGAAGTGCTTGAGGAGTATAAGAGACCACTTAGCGAGAAAATCAGGAGGGCTAAAAGAAGGTGTGAGGTTGCAGTTACATACAAAGTGAAGGAAGATCAACGTGGTCACCAATGCATGGGGCCAAAAAAGATGGGGGGTATCTTAAATAGGATTTTTGCATTTATATTTACTGGGGAGGTTGAGTGAGGTAAGACAGTGGTGAGGTCATGGACTGTATATGGATGACAAAGGACGAGGTGCTTGCTGCCTTGGGGCATATCAGGGTGGTTAAATCCCCAGGACCTGACAAGATGTTCCCTTCAACTTTGTGGGAGGCTAATGCCAAAACTGCTGGGGCCCTGGCAGAGAAACTTAACCGTGAGAGAGGTGCCGGAGGATTGGAGGATGGCTCATGTTGTTCCATTGTTCAAGAAAGGCTCGAAAACTAAACCAGGAAATTATAGGCTGGTGAGCCTTATGTCAGTAATGGGTAAGTTATTGGAAGGTATTCTAAGGGACTGGGTTTGGATAGACATGGACTGATTAGGGATAGTCAGTATGGCTTTAATCTGCCGTGCAGAACCTTACAGAGTTTCTCAAGGAGGTTGCCAGGAAAGTTCATGAATGAATGATTTCGTCTACATGGACCTTAGCAAGGCCTTTGACAAGGTTCTACATGGGAGGTTGGTCAAGGCGGTCAGTTACTTGGCATTCAGGATGAGATAGTAAATTGGATAAGATATTGACTCTGTGAGTGAAGCTAGATAGTAGTAGTTGAAGGTTACCCCTCTTGAATGGAGGTCTGTGAATAGTAGTGTACCACAGGGATTGATGCCGGGTCTGAAGTTATTTGTCATCTATATTAATAATATGGATGATTATCTGGCAAACTGGGGATCGGCAAACTTAAAGACAGCCAAGGTGAAGGCATACTAGATAGTGAGGAGGGCTATCAAATCTGCAATAGGATCTGGGAAAGCTGGCAAAATTGGCTGAAAATGGCAGATGGAATTTAATGCAGTGTCACGTGATCGGCAACAATGAATATATCAAGTCAGGATTTATAAACAAACGAACATTTATTAAACCCTGATAAACAATGAAAATAAAAACGAAAACCCTAACCGGAAGTGAACGGCTATGCGGCCATTCATTAAACCGCTACTCAGTACTAGTTCTTAAAGCGATAAATGCAAAACCAATTCCTAAAGCGATAAATTCAAACGCAGTTCTTCAAATGGTAACTTTTAAAGTACAATAGATTTATATAGTCAATTAGGAGAGACTTTCATGAAGTAACGAATTCCCCGAAGACACGATGTCCCTGCCACTCCCAGTCGGATCCTGTCTTGTCCACAGGATTCACGGCGACGGAAATAAAACGGTTTTAAAGGCACTGACCTTCCTCCTCCGTAGAATAGATCCTGCACAGCCTTTTCTGCTTCCTTTTTAGCAGAGGCTATCTCATGCAGATCACTCTTTCTCGCACAAATTCAATAATGGTCAATCCTTTCCAAACCCGTTGAACATCTCCTTCAGGTCCCGTCTTCACACTCTGATACATTAACAAACCTGGCAGCGATTGGTCAAACCACCAGTCCAGACTTCTATACCTTACATTAGAACATAAAACTCCATTTAAAATCAAAACTGTGTCATAATGCAAATAAGCAGCGGAGTGGAATATCTCATTGACGTTCTAACTGAAAACTAACTGTGTCACCAGGGTTCTTCCCTTTTATACCCGTGGTGAACATGTCATCACGTGACCTCACATCGGCGGGAAAATTACATCAGGTGACCTCCAAAAGACCATTACATCATTCTCACAAGAAAGTCACAAGATCTCCATGAGGTATGTAACAGCAAACAAATGACAGGTATTGCTCTTTGGGAGCACAAATCAGAGTAGGGCTTACACAGTGAATGGTAGGGCACTGAGGAATACAGTGGAACAAGGGATCTGAAAATACAGATCCATAATTCCTTGAAAGTTGCGTCACAGGTGGATAAGGTCATAAAGAGAGCTTTCAGCATTGGCCTTCATCAATCAAAATATCGAGTACAGGAGTGGAAATGTTATGTTGGTTGTTGAAGATGTGGGTGAGACCTGATTTGGAATATTGTGTGCAATTTTGCTCACCTACCTACAAGAAAGATGCCAACAAGGCTGAAAGAGTACAGAGAATTTTGTAAGATGTTACCAGAACTTGAGGATCTGAGTGATAGGGAAAGGTTAGGCATTTGATAAGGTGCCACACATGAGGCTGCTTAACAAGATAAAATCCTATGGTGTTACAGGAAAGGCACTAGTATGGATAGAGGAATAGCTGACAAGCAGGAGGCAGTGAGTCTTTCTCCTGCCTGTCAGCGAGGACGAAAGCACTGTGCTCTACTGGGTAGTGGAAAATTAATGTGCAGTATTGAGCTGCTGGGAATTACTCTCTACGTCAATAATTTAATGAAAAATACGCTCTTGACTACTGAATTATCAGTAAGTACATTGCATCGTTGTCGACCATGGGCACTGTACCTCTGCTAGTCACTGGTTTGTCCAGCAGTGTTGACTGTGGCTGTTGAGACCCGTCCTGGAATGGAAGGCTCTGCCACAGTTGCTGCATGTGCAGGGTATCATGGAATCGTTGTCTGCTGTCCGCTGTGCTCTCCGCTCCTGAAACTGACTCAGGGTCACTCTTCCGCCTTGCTCTCGGTGTTGCACTGTACACAGCAGTCTTGGTCTTTGTAGCGAGTTTCGGATTCTCCCAGACCCGCGAGGAGAGTCGAACAAGGATCTCACAGAGTATTGGTAATAAACAACTAGCAAATACTATGCACCAAAAGACCACAAAGAAACATGGCATGTTTTCTATTGCATGCATTAGCATTCGTTTAGTTTACTTAATAACAAAAGATCTCCCAGTATGCATTATTGCTCAGTGAATTCCTCTCTTTAAATCTAGTATGCACAAGTTTAGGGAGACATTCAATCAGGTATAATTATTCATGTGGCAAACAGAGAAGTATAAATTAGAAACAGGAACAAAATTCAGGAAATCAACACACCTTTTGAGATATGGATTACACTGACAAAACATTTGATTCCTAGCCATGACTGGTGCTGAAGCTTTTAGAAGTCATTCTGTTCTGTAAAACTGGGGTCGTGATGTGAATCTGCAAGGGCATAGGTAGCAGGATCCTTTTCGTTTCGCATCAGTAAATTGGTTCGATTTTAGAGATAGTAACTTTCGCGATCTTTTTTGATTAGGCATAACTAACCACACGTAATTAACTAATGTCTAAAATGCTTGCAGCATAGCATACCCTTTCAGACGTTTCACTCAATTAATTTAAGAGTACACCTAAAGGAATTTCAACATTATTTCTGGATTGTTGGCAAGTGCCACAACAATCAGATTAACGATTAAACAGAAGAAATTCAAAGATTCAAAGTTCCAATTTAATATCATAGAAATGTATACAATATACATCGTGAAATGCTTTTTCTTCGCAAACATCCACAAAAACAGAGGAGTGCCCCAAAGAATGAATGACAGATAAACATTAGAACCCCAAAGTCTCTCCCAGCTCCCCCCCCCGCGTGTCAGTGGCAGTGAGCAACAATCCCCCCATCCCCCACCAGCAAAAAAAGCATCAGTATCAGTACCATCACTGAACACTCAGTGTGAGCAAAGACACAGACTTGCAGTTACTCCAAAGACTTTGCATTTCATCTGGCATACGACATACCACAGATCTTCTCTCTCTCCCTAATAAGGGAGAAAAAGGTGAAATTCTGCAAAAGCCTGAAATTTTTAGTCAATGAAAGAACCAACTAGTTCCCCTCCACCACCACCATCCTCCATCTGGCAAAACTGGTCCTCACCCTCAAGGAGTTTTCTTTTGGCTCTTCCCACTTTCTCCCACCTCAAGGGGTAGCCATGGGCACTCACATGGGCCCCAGCTGTGCCTGCCTTTTGTTGGCTATGTAGAACAAGCATGTTCCAAGTCTTCCCAGTCATTGCTCCCCAACTCTTCCTGAGCTTCTCAATTTCATCAACTTTGCCCCCAACTTTCACCCTGCCCTTAAATTCACAAGGTCCATTTCTGACACATTCCTCCCCTTTCTCAATCTCTCTGTCTCCATCTCTGGAGAAAACTGTCAATCAGCATCTTCAATAAACTTGCCAATTTCCACGGCTATCTTCCCAACCTGTGTCCTGTAAAAATGCTATTCCTTTTCTCTGTTCTTTCATGTTCATCAGGATGTGGCTTTCCTTTACAGGACATCAGAGATGTCCTCCTGCTTCAAAGAAAGGAGTGTCCCTGTCTCCACCATTGATACTGCCCTCACCCGCATCGCCTCCATTTCCTGAATATCCAGCCTTGATCCATATTCCCAATCTTCATTGTTACAAGGATAGAGTTCCTCTTGTCCTCTCCTACCACCCATGAGCCCCTGCACCCAACACATCATTCTCTGCAACTTACATCATCTCCAAGAGGATCCTACCACTGACATATCTTTATCACAGGGATCACTCCCTCAATAATCCCTTGTCCATTTGTCCTTCCCCACTGATCTCCCCCCCTTATCTCTCTGCAAGCAGCCTAAGTGCTACTCCTGCCCATACACCTCCTCCCTCACCTCCATTCAGGGCCCTAAACAGTCCTTCCAGGTGAGGCAACATTTCACCTGCAAATCTGCTGGGATTATCTATTGTGTCTAGTGCTCTGATGTGGCCTCCTCTGCATTGGTGAGACCTGCTGGAACTTGGGGGATCGTTTCATCGCGCACCTCTGCTCCAGCCAGCAAAAGTGGAACTTCCCGGTGGTCAAATATTTTAATTCCCATTTCCATTCCAACAAGCCAATACACAGCCTCCTCTTGTGCCACGATGAGGCCACCCTCGGGGTGGATGAGCACACCTTATATTTCATCTGGGTAGCATCCGACCTGATGGAATGTTTATTTCTCCTTCCCACTCCCCTCTTCTTCTGTTCCCCACTCTGACCTCTTACCTCTTCTCACCTGCCTATCACCTCCCCCTGGATCCCCTCCTCATTCCCTTTCTCCTCTTTTCTCAGATTATTTTCTCTCCAGCCCTTTACCTGCTCTACCCATCTGGCTTCAGCTAGCTATTGTCCTTCCCCCCCACCCAGTCCTGAAGAAGGGTCTCAGCCCAAAACATCGACTGTTTATTCAATGCCATAAATGTTGCTTGACCTGCTGAGTTCCTTCAGCATTTTCTGTATGTTACTTTCAATCAGTTTAACTGATCCTTGACAGGCCTTCACTCTCCAGGGTGCAGGCCTGGGCAAGGTTGTACGGAAGACCAGCAGTTGCCCATGCTGCAAGTCTCCCCTCTCCACGACACCGATGTTGTTCAAGGGAAGGGCAGAAGGACCCATACAGCTTGGTACCAGTGTCGTCGCAGGGCAATGTGTGATTAAGTGCCTTGCTCAAGGACACAACACATTACCTCGGCTGGGGCTCGAACTCACAACCTTCAGGTCGCTAGTCCAATGCCTTAACCACTTGGCCACGTGCCCACACATCACCTAATATTATGGCACATACTAACCTGAAGTGTTTTGTGCTGTGCAGTATGCTGTTAGCTGATCCACCATTGAAGTTCCTGGGTGTGTTCTACTTATTTTAGTGCTGAGTGGACAAAGTTAAAATGGACCTGACGAAGGGTTTCGGCCTGAAACGTTGACTGTACCCCTTCCTAGAGATGCTGCCTGGCCTGCTGCGTTCACCAGCAACTTTGATGTGTGTTGCTTGAATTTCCAGCATCTGCAGAGTTCCTCATGTGAAAGTTAAAATGGTGTTTGCGTTTGCCCGAGTCTCTGCAGCAACATATTTAAACATGGAATGTTGCTGTACAGACTTCGGCAAACATAGACATACATTTCCAGATAATATTGAACAAAGTTACATTTAACTGAGCGAATAGCAGAGACAACAGTTTAGAAGAAGGTATAGAGTTGCAGAATGACAAGTGGATTGGCCAGGTAGAACAAACTAATTGTGATAGTGTAATCCATTTGAGGGGAATGGTCGGGATCAGAGCTTGGTTGGTGGAGAACAGGATAGAAATGAGGGGAGGGGAGGTGACAGAATCAGGATTTAGTAGAGACTGTGTAGTTAAGATCAGATTGATTTTTGGTCAGGAACCAAAAATAGTATATGTCTGGATAAGGAAAGGTGGATCAAAAAGGTTAGGATGATGAGAATGGGAAAGTGGACAGTTCAGTAAATATGAAGTTAAGGATAATGATAAAGCGTAGCAAAGAAACGATATGAGGCCAGATAAAACAACTTAGGAAGTTTTTTAATTTACGGTTTTGAAAAATATATTACAATTGTTATTTCTGAAATGCAAAGCAAGTCTGTATTCAGTACTACACCAGTGATCTGTGTATAGCACTTGCTGTTCAATTCTGAGGTTAATTGCCTTCCTCTGCTGTGTTTATTTGGTGACAGGTTGAAAAATGGGCTCCATGATACACCTGACAGGAGACATTGTTCAGGACCTTGCAGAGTTATTGATAACTTCACTGCATGTTTGATGGCGTTGTTAATATTCCAAATGTTGTATTTTGAGGAAGCTGGAAGAGGGAGCTGAGCATGAACAGCTCGATAAAATCAACACTTCAAACCAATAATGGCAAAAACATTTTCCAAGCCATAAATGGCAAATTGGTAATGCTAAGGAAATAGTGAGGGGCCACTGGAAGGAATGGGAGGGAAACCTGTATGTGGTGGAATTCAAGAGGATTAACAGAATTCTTTTGATTATTGGTTGGGGGTCATACAGGCAGTCCCTGTGTTATATAAACGATCTGTCCTGAGATCTGTCTCAGAGCTGATTGCTCCATAGTTCAGCAATATCCACTTTCTATGGTAACTACAGTATGTTGTAGTGTAATCACTGAAATTCCTTGACCCATAATTAAATTCATGGAATACATATATTGTCCAGTCATTATTAAAATCCATGAAACATTTCATTATTATTTCTATTACTAGCTTGAAAAATACTTTTAAAATTCACAGGTAAAGTAGAATTTCCCTAAGTTAGGCTATCAATAAACCGTGGAGCTGCTATGTTGAGAATAGGGATCTTATTCATCATCATTTCCATAATTTAACCCTGTACTGAAACTTGAACGTAATGTCTTTTGCAGTTGTTCTATTCAGGTGTGAGATCTTCACAGTGGTGTGTGTACTGCTCCCTTCGAGTGTGAAGCAGAAAGTAGACAATTCAAACTCCACTCAGTTGAACAGGGGAGTCAGGATTTAGCATCCAAGCTCTGGTTGATGCATATACAATTGAATTCAAGAAAAACTGAGAGAGAAATAGAAAAATAACATAGGTACTTATTATAGCAAACTTATGGTGATTAAGTCAGATATCCATAAGAAATTAGGAATATATGAAGCTAGATTTACATGTTAAATATCCAAAACTTATACACAACATGAATAAACACATTTTAAAAATATGAGTGAAGAATAATAACATTTAATTCATTAAATTACAAAGGCTGATCAAACACTATACTGATAAACATTTACATATTCACACAATATCTCTCAGTGTTCTCCTTTATGAACTAAAACAACACTTACAGATTATTATTTTGAAGGGAGAAGTAAAAGCAGGAAGGCACATGATTGTGTACATCCTCAACTAAGAAACTCAACTAAAATAAAATGGCTACGTTCCTGTTGTGGTCCAACTGAATTTCAAAACAAAAGTCAGTAGGGCTATGAGTTAACAAATAAAAGCCTGAACAGTGTGGGTAAAATAGAGGGAGTCATAGAGAAACTCAGCTTACATGTAAGACCTACCCTCATTGGTCCCACTGAAGTGCAAAACCTCGTACTTGTCTGCCATTTTTCAACCCATTTTTCCAGCTGATACAGATCCTTCTGTAAGTTATGACAGCCTTCCGCACTGTCACTACACCCCCAGTCTTGGTGTCATCTGCAAATATGCTGACCCAGTTGACCACATTATCATTCAGATGGTTGATATAGATGACAAACAACAAAGGACCCAGCACCAATCCCTGCAGCACTCCGCTAGTCACAGGCCACCAGTCGGAGAGGCAATCATTTATCACTCTCCGGCTTCTCCTACTCATGTTGAACGCCGAGTGACTGAATCTTTCTGACCCGCCTCCCACGCAGGACCTTGTCAAATGCCTTGCTAAAGTCCATGGAGACAACATCCACTGCCTTGGCTTCATCCATTTTCCTGGTAACTTCCTTGAAAAGTCTATGAGATTGGTCTGTCACGACCTACCATGCATGAGGCTGTCCTGAGTATCCTTAATCAGTCCATGTCTATCCAAGTACTAATATCTGGTCCCTTAGAAAACCTTCCAATAACTTTCCCACTCACTGGCCTATAATTTCCTGGTTTATGTTTAGAGCCCTTTTTCAAACAGCAGAATAATATTGGTTATCTTCTGGCATCTCTCCTGTCACTAAGGATGAGTCAAATATCTCTGCTAGGGTCCCGACAATCTCTGCATTTGTCTCCCATTGAGACAGGGGGAGCACCTTGTCAAGCCCTGGGGATTTATCCACCCTGCTCTGCAAACACCTCCTCCTCTAATCTGTACAGGGTGCATGAAGTTGATGTGCCTTTGCCTCTCTTCTATTGACTCTGAATCCATTTCCTGAGTAAATACAGATGCAGAAAATGGATTTCAGATCTCCCCCATCTCTTTTGGTTCCACACAGGGATTACCATTCAGATCTTCTAGAGGTAAACACAAAATAATCTGCAGATGCTGTGATCAAAGCAACACTTTCAGTACGCTGGATGAACTCAGCAGGTCGGGCAGCATCAGTTAGAAACGATGAGTCGACGTTTCGGGCTGGAGCCCTTCGTCAGGACTGAAGAATGAAAGATGGGGAAGGATTTGAAGAATGCTTGTAGCTTCAGTTGAAAGACCAGTAATTTGAAAGACAAAGGGGTGGGGGAGGGGAAGCATTGACATCATAGCTGGGTGAGGGGGGCAGAACGACATAGGGATAGGGGAAGGGAGGGGGAGGGAATTACCGGAAGTTGGAGAATTCTATGTTCATACCAAGGGGCTGGAGACTACCTAGGCAGTATATGATGTGTTGCTCCTCCAACCTGAGTTTAGCCTCATCATGGCAGTAGAGGAGGCCATTAATGGACATATCTGAATGGGAATGAGAAGCAGAGTTGAAGTGGGTGGCTACCGGGAGATCCTGTCTGTTGTGGCGGACCTCCACTCCACTCCACTCCACTCCGTCCGCAAGCCTCGTAAAATTTCACTTTTGAAAGCTCCCACTTACCGAGTACACCTTTGCCAAAAAACAGCCTGCCAGATCATTTCTGATATCAACAAAATTAGTCTGTCTTCCATGGAAGCTGGGACCTTTAGAGAAGGGACAGTTTTCACCTGAACTGGAGGGGGACTAATATCCAAGCAGAAAGGTTTGTTAATGCTGCACAGTGGGGTTTAAATCAGAGTTGCCAGGGGATGGGAACCAGAGTGCTAGAACAGTTAGTAGAAAGGTTGTGGAAACAGATGTTGGTAATCTATCCCCTATCCCTATGTCACTCTGTCCCCTCCCCCAGCTGCCTATCACCTCCCTCATGGTCTCACCTCCTTCTACTACCCATTGTGTTTTCCCCTATTCTTTCTTCACCTTTCCTGCCTATCACCTCCCTGCCTCCCCTCCCCCACCCCTTTATCTTTCGTCCTACTGGTTTTTCACCTGGAACCTACCAGCCTTCTCCTTCCCACCCTCCCCCCACCTTCTTTATAGGGCCTCTGCCCCTTCCCCCTACAGTCCTGATGAAGGCTTCCGGCCCAAAACGTCGACTGATCGTTTCCATGGATGCTGCCCAACCTGCTGAGTTCCTCCAGCGTGTTGTGAGTGTTGCTTTGACCCCAGCAACTGCAGAGTATTATGTGTTTAGATGTTGGTAAGACCTCAGACAAAATCAGGAATGAAAAGGTTGAGCGTGGTGCATCTAGTGTCCCGAGCTGCCTATATTTCAAAGCAAGAGGTTCTCCAGGTTAGAATCTCAACCCATAGACAGGACCAGTCTTGCATATGTAACACCCTGGTTCATACTTTTTACTGTTATGCTGCTGCAAGCTGCTTGTTTGGGTTACTGTTGAAGATAAGAGATAAGAGAATAGTGTGCTATCCATTTAGGATGGCCAGATTAAGGGGAGGTTTTTCTGGTGAGGGACACTAAGGTTGGGCTTGGGGCTTGGTTCAAGGGAAGATGAAGGGAGGAGATGCTGGGGAGAAGAGGTCATTGGATTCCACCCAGAGTGGGGCTGTGATTTGATGAAGCTTGGGGAGATCGAAGGAGGATCAGTGAAGGGGAAACCATAAGCTCCAACTTGCACATGTTAGACTGTTTCATTGAAATGGGCCCTTTGTTTTTATTCTTTACCAACCCCTAGTCAAATTAAGAATTATAAAGCTAAATATTTTAATTGTATGCGGTGTACTGATTGTTATCTGGTGGTACTTATTTGTGACAGGGTAACAAATCACACAGCTTCCACAGAAACAGGGAGTTTCGGTGGGGAGGGGAGGTCTTGCACCTCAATCTCCCACGTTTGGCTGGGACTGGAGATTGTCTTCCCCAGACTTACCCGGCCGACAGACCCAGACTGTTTCACACATTCACTTTGAATCTAATGGCATTGTGGTCACTAGATGCAAAATGTTTCCCCTACACAAACTTCTGTCAGCTGCCCTGCCGCATTCCCCAATAGCAGATCCAGTACTGCATACTCTCTCGTTAGGACTGTACGTATTGGTGAAGGAAACTTTCCTGAAAACACTTGACAAACTCAGTCTCATCTAGTCCATCCACAGAATGGGATTCCCAGTCAATATGTGGAAAGTTAAAAATCACCTACTATATCAACCTTGTGTTTCTTGCAACAGCCCATGACCTCTTTATAAATCTGTTCCTCTAAATCCCTCGGTCTATAATATAGCCCCATTATCCTTTCTTATTTCTTAGTTCTACCCTTAATGCCTCACTGGAGGAGTTTTCCAGTTTGTCCTGATGGAGCACTGCTGTGACATTTTCCCATTTTCCTCCTTAAATCCCTCCTGCTTTATCACAATGGAACATCAGAATATTGAGCTGCCAGTCCTCCCCCTCCTGCAACCAAGTCTCAGTTATGGCTACAATATTATAACTCCACGTGTTGACTCATGCTCTGAACTCTCATTCGTCTTTCCTGAAATACTTCTTGCATTGAAATATAGGCAGCTCGGGACACTAGATGCACCATGCTTAACCTTTCCATTCCTGATTTTGTCTGATGTCTTACCAACATCTGTCTCCACAACCTCACCACTGGTTCCCATCCCCCAGCAAATCTAATTTAAACCCCACCATGTAGCATTAACAAACCTTTCTGCTAGGGTATTAGTCTCCCTCCAGTTGAGGCACAAACCGTCCCTTCTCTACAGGTCGCAGCTTCCATGGAAACGAGACCAATGATTCAAAAATCTTATGCCCTCCCTCCTACACCATCTGCTTAGCCGCATGTTAAACTATATAATCTTCCTAGTTCTGGTCTCACTAGCACGTGACGTGGGTAGCAATCCTGAGATCACAACCCTGGAGGGCCTGTCCCTTAACTTAGCACCAATCTCTCTGAACTCCCTATGCAGAACCTCGTCACTTGTCCTCCCCATATCATCGGTACTTACATGCACCACAATTTCTAGCTGTTCACCCTCCCACTTAGGAATGCTGAGGACGTGATCTGAGATGTCCTAGACTCTGGCACCTGGGAGGCAACCTACTATCAAGGTTCTTGCCCACGAACCTCCTTTCTGTTCCCTTATTTCATGAGTCCCTTATCACCACAGCACATCTCTTTGCCCCCCCCCCCGCTTCCCTTCTGAATTGCAGTCAGACTCAGTGCCAGAGTCCTGACTGCTGTGACATTCCTCTGCTAGGAGTACCCCAACAGTATCCCAAATTATATCCCTGTCGTTGAGGGGGACGACCACAGAGTTACTCTGCACTGGCTCCTTAACCCCTTTCCCCTTCCTGACTGTCACCCAGTTTCCTGTGTCCTGCACCTTGGGTGTAACTACCTCCCTATATGGCCTATCTATCACCCCCTCAATCCCCTGAATGATCCAAGGTTCATCCATTCCAACTCCAACTTTGTAACGCGGATTATTAGAAGCTGCAACTGGATGCACTTCTGGCAGACGATGGACATTAACAAAAATAAAAATTGCTCTTAGTATAGCATTTTTTTTCAAATTTGGAACATATTTAGTTTCAGAATCAATTAACCTAGAGAATAACTAATTTGCATCTGAAATTCTGCAGATAAATAGATTGAAACATCACAACAAATAATTTTCTGAGTAGCCAACGTAGAGCAAGGTTCCCAACCTCTTTTGTGCCATTAACTGAGGGGTGCGTGGACCCCAGGTTGGGAACCCCTGTGATAGTGGAATGGTTGGGAACCCCTGTGATAATGGATGGGTTGGGAACCCTGACATAGTGGATGAGTTGGGAACCCCTGGTATAGTGGATGGGTTGGGAACCCCTGAGATAGTGGATCGGTTGGGAACCCCTGATATAGTGGATGGGTTGGGAACCCCTGATACAGTGGATGGGTTGGGAACCCCTGATATAGTGGATGGGTTGGGAACCCCAGGTAGAGTGAATGGGTTGGAAACCCCTGATATAGTGGATAGGTTGGGAACCCCTGATATAGTGGATGGGTTGGGAACCCCTGAGATAGTGGATGGGTTGGGAACCCCTGATATAGTGGATGGGTTGGGAACCCTGACATAGTGGATGAGTTGGGAACCCCTGGTATAGTGGATGGGTTGGGAACCCCTGAGATAGTGGATCGGTTGGGAACCCCTGATATAGTGGATGGGTTGGGAACCCCTGATACAGTGGATGGGTTGGGAACCCCTGATATAGTGGATGGGTTGGGAACCCCAGGTAGAGTGAATGGGTTGGAAACCCCTGATATAGTGGATAGGTTGGGAACCCCTGATATAGTGGATGGGTTGGGAACCCCTGAGATAGTGGATGGGTTGGGAACCCCTGATATAGTGGATGGGTTGGGAACCCCTGGTAGAGTGGATGGGTTGGGAACCCCAGGTAGAGTGGATGGGTTGGGAACCCCTGATATAGTGGACGGGTTGGGAACCCTTGGTAGAGTGGATGGGTTGGGAACCCCTGTGATAGTGGACGTGTTGGGAACCCCTGATATAGTGGGTGGGTTGGGAACCCCTGATATAGTGGATGGGTTGGGAATGCCTGATATAGTGGATGGGTTGGGAACCCCTGATATAGTGGATGGGTTGGGAACCCCTGGTAGAGTGGATGGGTTGGGAACCCCTGCTATAGTGGATGGGTTGGGAACCCCTGATATAGTGGATGGGTTGGGAACCCCTTTGATAGTGGATGGGTTGGGGACCCCTATGATAGTGGATGGTTTGGGAACCCCTGGTATAATGGATGGGTTGGGAGCCCCTGAGATAGTGGATGGGTTGGGAGCCCCTGAGATAGTGGATGGGTTGGGAACCTGATATAGTGGATAGGTTGGGAACCCCTGATATAGTGGATGGGTTGGGAACCCCTGATATAGTGGATGGGTTGGGAACCCCTGGTAGAGTGGATGGGTTGGGAACCCCTGCTATAGTGGATGGGTTGGGAACCCCTGATATAGTGGATGGGTTGGGAACCCCTTTGATAGTGGATGGGTTGGGGACCCCTGTGATAGTGGATGGTTTGGGAACCCCTGGTATAATGGATGGGTTGGGAGCCCCTGTGATAGTGGATGGGTTGGGAACCACTGTGTGACGAGAATACACATAGATTAAGATGTTAGCTGGCCTGTGCTGGCACCAGTGGGATCAACAGTTGGTCTGCCACCTGTCTTCAAGAGAAAGAGAGATAAGGAAAACAATGGAGCAGCATTTGGAGATGTTAATGAAGGGACGGGAGAGTTTAACGGAAGGAGAGCTGTCAAGATCGGCTCCCCCTTTGAACCCTGAACTGTTTGAAGTGATGGACAGGTGATACCCCAGCAGGGGGATAAAAAAGGGACAGGTTCGCTAAGGCAAGACACACACGACACCACGAGGTAACGAGACTCTGGAAGCGGTGCGCCTCCCATAAGTCGGTGCGAAGTTTTGGAAGGCTGGTCGCGGGTCCAAGCCATAGATGCACAGGATGGAAAGGCACGATCAGCGGGAACCTGGTGTGTGTCCGCCCTTGACTGGGTGCCAGGTTCACCGCAGAGAAACGATCGTATCTGGAAATGGAGGGGTCACGGTCGGTGACCTCAGAAGACATCACAAAGGGCTCGCCTGAAGCTGACTGCGAAGAATATCGAAGGTCTGTGTGGAAGCCGTTTGAATATTCATTCGCTTTCGCTCTCTCTCTCCTTCCCCCCACCGTCCATCTCCCACGGCAGCGATTACTGTGAACTGAACTGAATTCAATTGAACTGAACTTTGCGTCAGTTTGAAACTGGTCATTTACCCGTAGACGACGATAGAGCTTGATTGATCCTGTTATCCTATTTCTGTGTACATGTGTGTTTATCATTGCTGAACTGTTGCATTTATTATCCGTTTGATTAGAGTATTGTGTTGCTTGTTTCTTTAATAAAACTTTCTTAGTTCTAGTAGTCCAGACTCCAACTGAGTGATCCATTTCTGCTGGTTTGGCAACCCAGTTACGGGATACGTAACATAAGTGGGGTTCTCGTCCGCGATTTTGAACGCTAAATTTGGGACGGAGTAAATTGATTGGGTTAAAATTCCCGAAAGAAAGAAATGACAAACAGCAGAAATGGAGGTTGAGGGATTTATAAAGACGCCGACCTTGGAAGCATTAGAGGATGCCAGGAAATCGGAATTGATAGCTGTGGCCAAACGGTTGAATCTTGCTAAGGGGAAGTCGACAATGAGGAGAGAGGAGATACACAGAGCTATCGTAGAGCACTATGTATCTAAAGGTGTGTTTCCCCAAGGGGAGCTGGAGGTGGTGTCTATTGAAAAACCTGCTGGAGATGCGGTACAGGTGCAGCTTGAAAAACTGAGACTCGAGCACGAGTTCCGGGTACGGCAGTTAGAACACGAAGAGAGAGAAAGACAGTTGGAGAGAGAAGAGAAAGAGTTAGAAAGGCAGGAGAGAGAGAGAGACAGTTGGAGCAAGAAGAGAAAGAGAGGGACAGACAGTTGGAGAGAGAAGAGAAAGAGAGGCAATGGGAGCGAGAAGAGAGAGAGAGGCAGAGGGAAAGGGAATTTGAGCTGGAGAAGTTAAATATAAGGGCAGAGCAGGGGCCCGTGCCAAACCAAGGTGGAGGGTTCCGGGCGACCCAGGAGGTTAGGCTGGTTCCCCCATTTGATGATACCGACGTGGATCGGTACTTTCTCCATTTCGAAAAAGTTGCTACCAGTCAGGACTGGCCGAGGGATAAGTGGGCTGTTTTGCTTCAGAGTGTACTGAAAGGGAAAGCCCAACAAGCTTACTCAGCTTTGTCCGCGGAAAATGCCCAGAGGTATGAGGTGGTGAAAGAGGCCATCCTCAGGATTTATGAGTTGGTCCCGGAGGCATACCGGCAGAGGTTCCGGAATGCGAGGAAGCAGTGGGATCGCACGTATTTAGAGTTTGCCCGTGAGACGCAGACATATTGTGAGCGTTGGTGCGCCTCGAAGGGGGTAGAGGGGGATTATGACAGACTGCTACAGCTGATCCTGATTGAGCAGTTTAAAGGTTGTGTCCCTGAGGGTATGAGACCATACCTAGATGAGAAAGAGGCAGCCATGTTAGCCGCAACTGCTAAGTTAGCGGATGAGTATGCGTTGACGCATAAAATGAAGTTTGCCCCGAGTAAAGGCTACCAGAAGGGTAGTCAGGGTGGCGGGGAGAGTCTGCCAGAAAAGTCAGAAAGTAAGCCAGGGACTAGTGAGAAGGATAAGGTAGACCGGGAGCAGTCTGGTAGGAAGTCTCCTGGGGTCGTCTGTTATAATTGTGGGAAAGTCGGACACTTTGCGTCCAGGTGCTTTGCCCCAAAGAAGGAGACGGGACAAGGAAAAACAGCGATTTTGACTGGCTGTATCAAGCTGGTAAATGAACCACTAGGAGAGGACAGGTCTGCCAAAGTTCAGGAAGGGCTCGAGAGGTTTATCTCGGCCGGATTGGTGTCAGTGAAGGAGGGATTAAAACCAGTTCCAGTGCGGATCTGGAGAGACACGGGAGCGTGTCAGTCATTGATATTGAAGAGTGTATTAGAGTTTAGCTCAGAGACCCAGACTGGGGAGGTAAAGGTCAAAGGTGTTTGGGAAGGGAGAGAGTCAGTCCCTTTGCACCAGATACACCTACAAAGCAACCTGCTCTCTGGACTAGTCACGATCGGGGTGAGGCCCGAATTACCGATGAAAGGCGTGGAAGTCTTGCTCGGTAATGACCTCACGGGGGGAATCGTGTTCCCAATCGTGAGATTGACAGGTCAGCCTGCCAGCATTGAGGCCCCGCCCATGGACTCACAGGTTCATCACGGGACTGCCGAAGTAAATTTAGCTGAGACGTTTCTGCCAGCCTTGTACGAGAAGGGGGTAGAAAGTGAAAAGAAGGAGTGTAGTGAAACAAGAGGTAGTGAGGGAGCTGAGACAGATGTAGCATTAGCCAGGAAAGAATTGGTGCAGGCGCAGGAGCGAGACGAGGGGCTGATGGTTTTGGCAGAGACAGCTCTCTCTGACACAGACTTGACAAGGGAACCAGTAGGCTATTGTGTGGAGGAGGAAGTGCGAAGGAAGAAAGGGAGACCAAGTACCGTACCCGCAGATGAGGAATGGGGGGTGGTGCAAAAGAGTTATGGGGATGAGATTTTTAACCTGGCCCACAAGGTACCCCCCCGGTGGACATTTTGCGGTGCTGGAGGAAACAGTTGGTGGAATCATGAAAGAGGTTTACTGGCTGCCCAGGAGGAAGGATGTTATTGATCATGACAGACGCGAACTGAGACAGTCACAGACTTTTGATATGCTAACAAACCTAGTCGGTGTTAGCGCAGAAATCAATGAAGCTAGGGTCCTCCTGATAAGAGAAAAAAACCGTTTTGAAAAGATTAGTATGGTACCGACCAGATGGGAGAAGGCTATTGTTTTGGCCAGCTCTGCTGATAAGGTCTCTCCCTTAATCCCCGAACAAAGCGACTCTTTAGGAGAAGTAATTAAACGACTCGCACACGTGTGTTTGATTGTCCTGAGGCGATGCAAAGAACTGGGACCCTGGGTGGTGTTTGTTACACTAGGCTAGCCTAGTGAGCAACACTCCTATAGAATGAGTAATTCAGTGACGAAAGGGCTGATGAACACAGAGGTGTGTATTGGCGATGTAATATGGCTGTCTGAAGCCAGCTTGATAGTGAACCTTGAAAAAAATTAGTTTGGCCACACGAAGGTCATTTATCTGGGAATTGTGGTGACACAGGGGCAGCTGGCAGCGATGCAAGCTAAAGTGCGGACTATCTCTGACATCCCAACCCCGACAGACAAGAGAGCCCTCAGAAGGCTCTTGAAGATGGTGGGGTACTGTAGAAAGTTTTGCAATAACTCTGCGGTTACTACCCCTCCCCCTCCTACTAAGCCCTTGCGAGAGAAAACTAAGTCGGAATGGGACGACCCTTGTTATTGTGGTCGGGGATGAAACCCAATGAGAGGTTACATTGATCGCAATTCATCAGTGTTTTTGGCCACTATGAAGTTTGCTAAGTTGGAGCCTGGTCGAAGGGATAATTAACAACACATATAAAAGGAACAGAAAATGTGATGGCTGACGGTCTGTCAGGTGTTGACAACTTCAAATTCGCTGTATTAGCCAAATAGCTGACAAAGATGTGTATTTGTGTGTATCAAATAATGTATTCATGTTTGTAATTTTTACCCTGGTAAAAATCCTTAAAGGTGGGAGGTGTGACGAGAGTACACATAGATGAAGATGTTAGCTGGCCTGTGCTGGCACCAGTGGGATCAACAGTTGGTCTGCCACCTGTCTTCAGGAGAAAGAGAGATAAAGAAAACAATGGAGCAGCATTTGGAGATGTTAATGAAGGGACAGGAGAGTTTAACGGAAGGAGAGCTGTCAAGATCGGCTCCCCCTTTGAACCCTGAACTGTTTGAAGTGATGGACAGGTGATACCCCAGCAGGGGGATAAAAAGGGACAGGTTCGCTAAGGCAAGACACACACGACACCCCGAGGTAACGAGACCCTGGAAGCGGTGCGCCTCCCATAAGTCGGTGCGAAGTGTTGGAAGGCTGGTCGCGGGTCCAAGCCATAGACGCACAGGGTGGAAAGGCAGGATCAGCGGGAACCTGGTGTGTGTCCGCCCTTGCCTGGGTGCCAGGTTCACTGCAGAGGAACGATCGTATCTGGAAACGGAGGGGTCACGGTCGGTGACCTCAGAAGACATCACAAAGGGCTCGCCCGAAAGCTGACTGCAAAGAATATCGAAGGTCTGTGTGGAAGCCGTTTGAATATTCATTTGTTTTGCTCTCTCTCTCCTTCCCCCCACCGTCCATCTCCCACGGCAGCGATTACTGTGAACTGAACTGAATTCAATTGAACTGAACTTTGCGTCAGTTTGAAACTGGTCATTTACCCGTAGACGACGATAGAGCTTGATTGATCCTGTTATCCTATTTCTGTGTACATGTGTGTTTATCATTGCTGAACTGTTGCATTTATTATCCGTTTGATTAGAGTATTGTGTTGCTTGTTTCTTTAATAAAACTTTCTTAGTTCTAGTAGTCCAGACTCCAACTGAGTGATCCATTTCTGCTGGTTTGGCAACCCAGTTATGGGGTACATAACACCTGATATAGTGGATGAGTTGGGAACCCCTGATATAGTGGATGGGTTGGGAACCCCTGTGATAGTGGAATGGTTGGGAACCCCTGTGATAGTGGATGAGTTGGGAACCACATTGATAGTGGATGGGTTGGGAACCCAATATAGTGGATGGGATGGGAACCCCTGGTAGAGTGGATGGGTTGGGAACCCCTGATATAGTGGTTGGGTTGGGAACCATTGGTAGAGTGGATGGGTTGGGAACCCCTGTGATAGTGGAATGGTTGGGAACCCCTGGTATAGTGGATGGGTTGGGAATCCCTGATATAGTGGATGGGTTGGGAACCCCTGGTAGAGTGGATGGGTTGGGAACCCCTGTGATAGTGGATGGGTTGGGAACCCAATATAGTGGATGGGATGGGAACCCCTGGTAGAGTGGATGGGTTGGGAACCCCTGATATAGTGGATGGGTTAGGAACCCCTTTGATAGTGGATGGGTTGGGAACCCCTTTGATAGTGGATGAGTTGGGAACCCCTGGTATAATGGATGGGTTGGGAACCCCTGTGATAATGGATGGGTTGGGAACCCCTGTGATAGTGGATGGGTTGGGAACCCCTGGTAGAGTGGATGGGTTGGGAACCCCTGATATAGTGGATGGGTTGGGAACCCTTGTGATAGTGGATGGGTTGGGAACCCCTGATATAGTGGATGGGTTGGGAACCCCAGGTAGAGTGGATGGGTTGGGAACCCCTGATAGAGTGGATGGGTTGGGGACCCCTGTGACAGCGGATGGGTTGGGAACCCCTGATATAGTGGATGGGTTAAGAAACCTTGGTAGAGTGGATGGGTTGGAAACCCCTGGTAGAGTGGATGGGTTGGGAACCCCTGTGATAGTGGATGGGTTGGGAACCCCTGATATAGTGGATGGGTTGGGGACCCCTGATATAGTGGATGGGTTGGGAACCCCTAATATAGTGGATGGGTTGGGAACCCCTGTGATAGTGGATGGGTTGGGAACCCCTGGTAGAGTGGATGGGTTGGGAACCCCTGTGATAGTGGATGGGTTGGGAACCCCTGTGATAGTGGATGGGTTGGGAACCCCTGGTAGAGTGGATGGGTTGGGAACCCCTGGTAGAGTGGATGAGTTGGGAACCCCTGATAAGGTGGATGGGTTAGGAACGCCTTTGATAGTGGATGGGTTGGGGACCCCTGTGATAGTGGATGGGTTGGGAACCCCTGATATAGTGGATGTGTTGGGAACCCCTGATATAGTGGATGGGTTGGGAACCCCTGGTAGTGTATCAGGTCACCTCTCACCCACTGTTGCTCCAAGGAAAAAGGCCGAGTTTACTCAACCTATTCTCATAAGGCATGCTCCCCATTCCAGGAAACCTCCTTGTAAATCTCCTCTGCACCCTTTCTATTGTTTCCACATCCTTGCTGTAGTGAGGCGACCAGAACTGAGTGCAGTACTCCAAGTGGGGTCTGACCAGGGTCCTATATGGCTGCATCATTACCTCTCGGCTCTTAAACTCAATCCCACGGTTGATGAAGGCCAATACACAGTATGCCTTCTTAACCACACAGTCAACCTGCGCAGCTGCTTTGAGTGTCCTATGGACTCGGACCCCAAGATCCCACTGATCCTCCACACTGCAAAGAGTCTTACCATTTGACCTACCAAAATGAACCACCTCACACTTATCTAGATTGAACTCCATCTGCCACTTCTCAGCTCAGTTTTGCATCCTATCAATGACCCGCTGTAGCCTCCGACAGCCCTCCACACTATCCACAACACCCCAACCTTTGTGTCATCAGCAAATTTACTAACCCACCCCTCCACTTCCTCATCCGGGTCACTTATAAAAATCACAAAGGAAAGGGGTCCCAGAACAGATCCCTAAGGCACTCCACTGGTCACTGACCTCCATGCAGAATATGATCCGTCTACAACCACTCTTTGCCTTCTGTGAGCTAGCCAGTTCTGGATCCACAAAGCAATGTCCCCTTGGATTCCATGCCTCCTTACTTTCTGAATGAGCCTTGTATGGGGTACCTTATCAAATGCCTTGCTGGAATCCACATACACTACATCTACGGCTCTACCTTCATCAATGTGTTTAGTCACATCCTCAAAAAATTCAATCAGGCTCGTAAGGCACGACCTGCCTTTCACAAAGCCATGCTGACTATTCCTAATCAAGTTATGCGTCTCCAAATGTTTATAAATCCTGCCTCTCAGGATCTTTTTCATTAACTTACCAACCACTGAAGTAAGACTCACTGGCCTATAATTTCCTGGGTTATCCCTACTCCCTTTCTTGAATAACATCCGCAACCCTCCAATCCTCCGGAACCTCTCTTGTCCCCATCGATGATGCAAAGATCATCGCCAGCGGCTCAGCAATCTCCTTCCTCACCTCCCACTGTAGTCTGGGGTACACCTTGTCTGGTCCCGGTGACTTATCCAACTTGATGCTTTCCAAAAACTCCAGCACATCCTTTTTCTTAATATCTACATGTCCAAGCTTATCAGTCTGCTGTAAGTCATCACTACAATTGCCAAGATCCTTTTCCGTAGTGAATACTGAAGCAAAGTATCCATTAAGTACCTCTGCTCTCTACTCCGGTTCCATACACACTTTTCCACTATCACACTTGATTGGTCCTATTCTTTCACGTTTTATCCTCTTGCTCTTCACATACTCGTAAAATACCTTAGGGTTTTCCTTAATCCTGTCTGCCAAGCCCTTCTCATGGCCCTGTTTCATTCCTGTAGAATTAGGTAGCATGCCTGCAGGGTTAGTGCTTTGTTCAGGGTGTCAGATGTGGGAATCCTGGGAAATCTCCAGCCTCCCTGATGGCCACATCTGCGCCAGGTGCACCGAGTTGCAGCTCTCAGAGACCGTGTTAGGGATCTGGAGATGCAGCTTGATGACCTACTGCTTATCAGGGGAAGTGAAGAGGTGATAGATGAGCTACAGGGAGGTAGTCATCCCTAGGCTACAGGGGTCAGAAAACTGGGTGACTGTCAAGAGAGGGAAGGGAAATGCCCGGATAGTGGAGAGCACCCCTGTGGCTGTCCCCCTCAGCAACAAATATCTTGTTCTGGATGCTGTTGAGGGGGATGACCTGACAGGGGATACCCATGGTGACCAGGTCTCTAGCACTGAGCCTGGCGCTGTTGTGCAGGAGAGAAGGAGGGAGAAGAGAAATGCGGTAGTCGTAGGGGATTCCATAGTCAGGGGAACGGACAGGAGATTCTGTGAGCCTGATAGAGATACCCGCATGGTGTGTTGCCTCCCAGGTGCCAGGGTACGGGATGTCTCGGATCGGGTCCTGAATATTCTAAAGGGGGAGGGTGAGCAGCCAGTTGTCTTGGTACACGTTGCTACCAATGGATAGGACAAAGGAGGAAGTCCTGAAGAGAGATTTCCATGAGTTAGGAAGGAAGCTGAGAAGCAGGACCTCCAGGGTAGTAATCTCAGGATTGCTACCTGTGCCACGTGCTAGCGAGGGCAAGAATAGTAGGATCAGGCAGATGAATGCATGGCTGAGAGACTGGTGTAGGGGGCAGGGCTTCAGATTCGTGGATAATTGGGATATCTTCTGGGGGAAGTATGACGTGTTCAAAATGGACAGGTTACACCTGAACCCGAAGGGGACCAATATTCTGGCGGGAAAGTTTAATAGAGCTGTTAGGGAGGGTTTAAACTAATTTGGCAGGGGGATGGGAACTGGAATGATAGAGCGGAGGAAGGGGAAAACAGAAATAAATCTAAGATAGTGAGCAGTAAAGATGGCAGGAAGGACAGGCAGGAGATGGAGCAAATTTGTAGCCATTGGGATGAGTTGCAGTGCAATAAAGTTGCAGTCAAATCAAAGTGAATAGTACTAAATACTGGTCTTAAGATGTTGTACTTAAATGCACGCAGCATAAGGAATAAGGTGGATGATCTTGTTGTACAGCTACAGATTGGCAGGTATGATATTGTGGCCATCACAGAGACCTGGCTAAAGGATGCATGTCTCTGGGAGCTGAACGTCCAAGGATGCACGGTGTATCGGAAGGATAGGAAGGTAGGCAGAGGGGGACGCGTGACTTTATTGGTAAGAAATGATATTAAATCATTAGAAAGAGGTGATATAGGATCGGAAGGTGCAGAATCTTTATGGGTTGAGCTAAGAAATCGCAGGGGTAAAAGGACCCTGATGGCAGTTATTTATAGGCCTCCAAACAGCTACGGGATGTGGACTACAAATTACAACAGGAAATAGAAAAGGCTTGTCAGAAGGGCAGTGTTATGATAATTGTGGGGGATTTTAACATGCGAGTGGATTGGGCAAATCAGGTCGGCACTGGATCTCAAGAGAGAGAATTTGTAGAATGTCTGTGAGATGGTTTTTTAGAACAGCTTGTTGTTGAGCCCACTAGGGGATCGGCTGTACTGGATTGGGTATTGTGTAATGAACCAGAGGTGATTAGAGAGATTGAGGTGAAGGAACCCTTAGGAGACAGTGATCATAACATGACTGAGTTCACTGTGACATTTGAAAAAGAGAAGCCGAAATCTGATGTGTCGTTATTTCTGTAGAGTAAAGGAAATTACAGTGGCATGAGAGAGGAACTGGCCAAAGTTGACTGGAAAGGGACACTGGCGGGAAAGACAGCAGAGCAGCAGTGGCTGGAGTTTATGTGAGAAGTGAGGAAGGTGCAAGACATGTATATTCCAAAAAACAAGAAATTTTCGAGTGGAAAAAGGATGCAAACGTGGTTGACAAGAGAGTCAAAGCCAAAGTTAAAGCAAAGGAGAGGGCATACAAGGAAGCAAAAATTAGTGGGAAGACAGAGGATTGGGAAGTTTTTAAAGCTTACAAAATGAAACCAAGAAGGTCATTAAGTGGGAAAAGATTAACTATGAAAGGAAGCTAGCAAATAATATCAAAGAGCATACTAAAAGCTTTTTCAAGTATACAAAGAGTAAAAGACAGGTGAGAGTAGATATAGGACCGATAGAAAATGATGCTGGAGAAATTGTAATGGGAGATAAGGAGATGACAGAGGAACTGAACGAGTATTTTGCATCAGTCTTCACTGAGGAAGACATCAGCAGTATACTGGACACTCAAGGGTGGCAGGGAAGAGAAGTGTGCGCAGTCACAATTACAACAGAGAAAGTACTCAGGAAGCTGAATAGTCTAAAGGTAGATAAATCTCCCGGACCAGATGGAATGCACCACGTGTTCTGAAGGAAGTAGCTGTGGAGATTGCGGAGGCATTAGCGATGATCTTTCAAAAGTTGATAGATTCTGGCATGGTTCCGGAGAACTGGAAGTGATTGCAAGTGTCACTCTGCTATTTAAGATGGGGGCAAGGAAGCAAAAAGGAAATTATAGACCTGTTAGCTGGACATCGGTGGTTGGGAAGTTGTTGGAGTCGATTGTCAAGGATGAGGTTACAGAGTACCTGGAGGTATATAACAAGATAGGCAGAACTCAGCATGGATTCCTTAAAGGAAAATCCTGCCTGACAAACCTATTACAATTTTTTGAGGAAATTACCAGTAGGCTAGACAAGGGAGATGCAATGGATGTTGTATATTTGGATTTTCAGAAGGCCTTTGACAAGGTGCCACACATGAGGCTACTTAACAAAATAAGAGCCCATGGAATTACTGGAAAGTTACATACGTGGATAGAGCGTTGGCTGATTGGCATGAAACAGAGAGTGGGAATAAAGGGATCCTATTCTGGTTGGCTGCTGGTTACCAGTGGTTTTCCACAGGGATCAGTTTTGGGGCCGCTTCTTTTTACATTGTACATCAACGATTTGGATTATGGAATAGATGGCTTTGTGGCTAAGTTTGCTGACGATACGAAGATAGGTAGAGGGGCCGGTAGTGCTGAGGAAACAGAGAGTCTGCAGAGAGATTTTGATAGATTGGAAAAATGGGCAGAGAAGTGGCAAATGAAGTACAATGTTGGAAAGTGTATGGTTATGCACTTTGGCAGAAGTAATAAATGGGCAGACTATTATTTAAATGGGGAAAGAATTCAAAGTTCGGAGATGCAATGGGACTTGGGAGTCCTCGTACAGGATACCCTTAAAGTTAACCTCCAGGTTGAGTTGGTGGTGAAGAATGCGAATGCAATGTTGGCATTCATTTCTAGAGGAATAGAGTATAGGAGCAGGGATGTGATGTTGAGGCTCTATAAGGCGCTGGTGAGACCTCACTTGGAGTACTGTGGGCAGTTTTGGTCTCCTTATTTAAGAAAGGATGTGCTGACGTTGGAGAGGGTACAGAGAAGATTCACTAGAATGATTCCGGGAATGAGAGGGTTAACATATGAGGAACGTTTGTCTGCTCTTGGACTGTATTCCTTGGAGTTTAGAAGAATGAGGGGAGACCTCATAGAAACATTTCGAATGTTGAAAGGCATGGACAGAGTGGATGTGGCAAGGTTGTTTCCCATGATGGGGGAGTCTAGTACGAGAGGGCATGACTTAAGGATTGAAGGGCGCCCATTCACAACAGAAATGCGAAGAAATTTTTTTAGTCAGAGGGTGGTGAATCTATGGAATTTGTTGCCATGGGCAGCAGTGGAGGCCAAGTCATTGGGTGTATTAAGGCAGAGATTGATAGGTATCTGAGTAGTCAGGGCATCAAAGGTTATGGTGAGAAGGCAGGGGAGTGGGACTAAATGGGAGAATGGATCAGCTCATGATAAAATGGCGGAGCAGACTCGATGGGCTGAATGGCCGACCTGCTCCTTTGTCTTATGGTCTTATGGCCCCTTCTGGCTCTCCCAATTTCATTCGTAAACTTCTTATATTCTTCTAGATCTCTATCATTACATAGTTTTTTGAACCTTTTGTAAGTTTTTCTTTTCTTCTTGAGTAGATTTACAACAGCCTTTGTACACCACAGTTCCTGTACTCTATCATCCTTTCCCTGTCTCATTGGAATGTACCTATGCAGAACTCCACACAAATATTCCCTGAACATTTGCCATATTTCTGCCATACATTTCCCTGAGAATATTTGCTCCCAATTTATGCTTCCAAGTTCCTGCCTGATAGCCTCATATTTCCCCTTACTCCAATAAATGCTTTCCTAAGTTGTCTGTTCCTATCCCTCTCCATTGCTATGGTAAAGGAGATAGAATTGTGATCACTGACTCCAAAATGCTCCCCCACTGAGAGACCTGACACCTGACCAGGTTAATTTCCCAATAACAGATCAAGTACAGCCTCTCCTCTTATAGGCTTATCTACATATTGTGTCAGGAAACCTTTCTGAACACACCTAACAAACTCCATGCCATCTAAACCTCTTGCTCTAGGGAGATGCTAATCAATGTCTGGGAAATTAACATCTCCCACCTCGACAACACTGTTAATTTTATACCTTTCCAGAATCTGTCTCCCTATCTGCTCCTTGATGTCTCTGTTACTATTGGGTGGTCTATAAAAAATACCGAGTAGAGTTATTGATCCCTTCCTGTTCCTAACTTCCACCCACAGAAATTCAGTAGACAAATCCTCCATAATTTCCTCCTTTTCTGCATTCGTGACACTATCTCTGACCAACAGTGCCATACCCCCACCTCTTTTGCCTCCCTCCCTGTCCTTTCTGAAACATCTAAAGCCTGGAACTCGAAGTAAGCATTCCTGCCCCTGAACCATCCAAGTCTTTGTAATGATCACAACATCATAGTTCCAAGTACTGATCCACACTCTAAGCTCATCTGCTTGGTTCATAATACTTGCGTTAAAATAGACACATCTCAAGCCATCCGTCTGAACGCGTTCCTTCTCTATCACCTACCTATTCTTCCTCTCGCACTGTCTCCAAACTTTTTCTATTTGGGAGCCAACCTCCCTTTCCTCCGTCACTTCAGTTCGGTTCCCACCCCCCAGCAATTCTAGTTTAAATTCTTCCCAATAGCAGTAGCAAACCTTGTAAATTCTCTCTGTACTCTTCCATCTTTGGTGACCAGAACAGAACACAACACTCCAAATTAGGCCTCACCAACATCTATACAACTTCAACATAGTATCCCATCTCCTGGACTCACTACTTTGATCTGTGAAGGTTAACATTCCAAAAGCTTCTTTATGGCCCTACCTACCTGTGCTGCCACTTTCAATGAATTATGGACCTGTATGCCCAGATCCCTTTGTTCCACCGCACTCCTCAGTGCCCTACCGTTCCCTGAATAAGACCTACTCTGGTTGGTCCTACTGAAGTACACCTCACACTTGTCTGCTTTAAATTCCATCTGCCATTTTGTCCACATCATTATCCAGATCATTGATATAGATGACAAACAAAAATGAACCCAGCACCAATACCAACACATTATCCTCTAATATTATGTAGTGTGTATAACTTTGTAAATCAAATGCTATTATCACTAGATGCACTAGAAAGCCATTCCCTTAAAATTGATTATTTTAAAATCAGAATAAATGGAATTCCATATTCTGGAAAAATGATGTGTTGTGATACGGACTCATTTCATCAGGCCATCTTAACAACATGAATCACAAAATGAACTGAAGTAATTCAGTGAATGGGCAGGGGCAAGGGCAAAAGGAATTGTCGATGTTTTCGATCAACCCTGTATCAGAGACAGGAGTAGAGCAGGATGATAACCAGTGTACAGATGAGAGGGAGAGAGGTAATACATGGACCCATAGGTGACAGATGGACACACAGAAACAGGTGATAAGAGATGGACAGAAAGGGAAAGGAACACAGGGGAGAAGGGCTACCTGAATTAGGCCAAACATAGGCAATGGGAATGTCTTATGTTGATCCCAAGGGCCTGTTTATATGCTGTATGGGTATGACTAGGACTCTATGAAAGAGTTTTGTGTATATAAACAAATGCAGATATGGGCAATAAAGGAACAAAAATCATCCTTACATTTAAGTTTCTGAACTTTGAAAAATGCACTTGTAGTGGGGAAAACTAACTCTATTGGGAAAGACAGTTTTGAATATGTTGGGAAATTTTATCAAATCTGTAGTTGATCTTACCTATTTAAAAAAACTTTTTAAACTGATTTATAAGTTATAGTTAGTATTCCTTCCATTTGGTTCTGCCTTTTGTCAAACTACAACAAAGCAAACTGACTAGAAGTTATTGAAATCAGTATTAATGTATTAATTTGAACAGTTTCTGTTTGCTTTAATTATTTCAGCAATAGGAATGTCTGCCCTCATTATTTCATTCTCTCAGATGTTGAAGAAATGTAAACAAGAGAGAGAACAATCGGAAATCTCAGAACATGAAATCTAAGATCAAAATAGAAAATGTCAGAAATATGTAAGTTACTGCTTGGTAGAAAATGAGTTATTACATTCCACAATTTTAACAAGAACAAAAAGTCCTTCCATTCTGTTTTTGTGCCTTCATCATATTTATTGTTTTTTTTAAATGAGTGGGCTCACATTGGAAAATGTATCACTATCCAATACTGCACCTCAGTAAAAGGAACTACCAACTTCAATCTATTCTGGCCCTGCAGAAGCACTCCATATGGCTGAAACAAAGGACAGCATTTTAAACTCCAGCAATAAATGAGTTGAGAGCAAGTTGAAAGTAAAACATTTTAAATGTCAGAGCTAACCCTACTGTAATATGTGCTTCTACATTTAATTAAGACATATTAAAAACACTCTTTTAGTATGTCTACACTTCGGAGAGGAGACAGGTACTAAAATGTTCAGAATGGTCCTTGCTTCTACTGAAATAGAATTTTAATTTTTCACCCATGGAAGTTGGAATTTATGAGCTGGGGACGAGTGAGAGTGCAGCTCACAATCTCCGAACTCAATAATTGTTCATACATTGTAAACTGTCACAACTCTGTGTTTTACAGTTGCCTAACCCAATGATCAACTGTTCTCCCATGATCCACAGCTACCCATGTCCATCTATCTTCAACTTTCTCCTTCCCTCTCAAACACTGATTCTCCAACATTCATTTATTTTGGACTCTTTCCATGTACTGTGCTCTTAAACTCCACTATGTTCTCACAGTCCCTGAGTGGTAATATCCTGTGTCTGATTCAAATTACCATGCCCTCTAATGGTTTCCATTAATGGATCTCATCGAACGTAACAGGGATTGCTAAGGATGAGAGGCTGTTGGAAAGTACCATGGGAACTCTGTGTCCAAGAAGAGAGAGGGTGGGAGCATAGATGTCCGAGTAGATAAGATGTGGCTGAAAGGTGTCATACATAATCGAGGGGAAGGCATGGTCAAGGAGAAGGAAGATGGTGTGTAGTGATTAGTGTAATGCTATTACAGCACCAGGGTTCAGTTCTGCTGCTGTATGTAATTCTCCCAAGAAGCATTAAAAGTAAAGGCATCCGTTAGTCTTGCGAGACCATGGATCTGCGCCTGGAAAGTTTTCACTCTCCAGGGCGCAGGCCTGGGCAAGGTTGTATGGAAGACCGGCAGGTGCCCATGCTGCAAGTCTCCTCTCTCCACGACACCAATGTTGTCCAAGGGAAGGGCACTAGGGCCAATACAGCTTGGCATCAGTATTGCCGCGGAGCAATGTGTGACTAAGTGCCTTGCTCAAGGACACAACACGCTGCCTCAGCTGGGGCTCAAACCCAGATCATGCTCTCTTCTCACTGCTCTCATCAGGAGGGAGGTACAGGAGCCTCTGGACCCACACTGCCAGGTTCAGTAACGGTTATTACCTCTCAACCATCACACTCTAGATCCCTTGTACTGAGAAGGTCCCAGTTTATATTAGGAAATTTGAAATTCCCATGACAACAACCCACTAATTTTTACACATTACCTTCGTCTGATTACATATCTGTTCCTCAATGTCCTGGTGTGATCATATTGTTCCCATCTCTGAGTTTAACCAAAGTGGACTCACTCTAACACCTCCCATTATGTCTCCCCTGAGTGCAGTTACGATATTGTCCCTGATTAGTAGTGCAACTCCACAGGACATAGGAGCAGAATTAGGCCATTCAGCCCACGAACTCTCTCCACCATTCCATCATGGCTGATCCTGGATCCCACTCAACCCCATACACCTGCCTTCTCACCATATCCTTTGATGCCTTGACTGATCAGGAAACTGTCAACTTCTGCCTTAAATATACACACAGACCTTGCCTCCATCACAGTCTGTGGTAGAGCCACAGACTACTCTCTGGCCAAAGAAATTCCTCCTTGCCCCTGTTCTATCTGGAGGCTGTGCTCTCTAGGTCTGGATACCCCCACCATAGCAACATCCTCTCCACATCCACCCTTTCTAGTCCTTTCAACATTTGGTAGACTTCAGTGAGATCCCCCTGCATTCTTCTAAATTCCAGGTTGTACAAGCCCAAAGCTGCCAAACACTTCTCATATGTTAACCCTTTCATTCCCAGAATAATTCCCATGAACTTTCTCTGGACATTCTCCAATGATAACACATCCTTTCTGAGATATGGGGCTCAAAACTGTTGACAATACTCCAAGTACAGTCTGACTAGTGTTTTATAAAGGCTCAGCATTATCTCCTTGCTTTTATATTCTGTTCCCTTTGAAATAAATGCCAACATTGCACTTGCCTTCTTTACCACAGACTCAACCTGTAAATTAACCTTCTGGGAGTCTTGCACTAGGACTCCCAAGTCCCTCTGCACCTCTGATGTTTGAACCTTCTCCCCATTTAGATAATAGTCCACTCTACACTATTGTTCCTTTTACCAAAATGCATTATCATACATTTCCCAAAACTGTATTCCATCTGCCACTTTCTGCCCATTCTTCCAATGGATCAGTACATGGAACTACGTTATTGTAGCCATTACTGAAACTTGTTTGAGAGAGGTGCAGAAATGGGTGATTAATATACCAGGTTTTTGAAGTTTTATAAAAGATAGAGAAGGAGTTAAAAGAGGGAGGAGGGTATTTCTGATGCAGCCATGATATCCTGGAAAGGGAGGGTGAGCGGCCAGAAATTGCGGTACGTATTGACATCGGAAGAAAAAGTGAGGAGTTCCTGAAAAAAAGGGGCAAAGAAATGGCAGATGAACTTAATGGGTACTTTGTATCTGTTTTCACTGTGGAAGACACTAGCAGTGTGCCGGAGGTATGTGAGTGTCAGGAAGCAAGTGTGAGAAGGAAAATGTCAAGATAATTATGGGGGATTTTAATATGAAAATGGATTGGGAAAATCAGGAAGGTAATGGATCTCAGGAGAGGGAGTTTGTAGAATGCCTATGGGATGGCTTTTTGGAGCAGCTTGTCCAGAAGCCCACCAGGGGACCGGCTGTTTTGGATTGTGTGCTGTGTAATGAACCTGAGGCAATTAGGGAGCTGGAGGTAATGGAACCCCTTGGAAGTAGTGATCATAATATGATTGAGTTCAGTTTCAAATTTGAAAAGGAGAAGCCGGTATCAGGTGTATCAATATTTCAGTGGAACAAAGGAAATTACAGTGGTATGAGAGAGGAACTGGCCCAAGTCAATTGGAAAAGTAAGCTAGACACTGGCTCAGCTGTTTCTGTCATTCAGCAAAAAGAGTTTGAATGGCATTTCAAAGATATTGAACTGAAACCTGCAGATATGTACCTAAGAACTTTTAGTGGAGAAAAGATAACTCCTGTGGGAATGACATCCGTAACAGTAAAACACAACAATCAACAGGTCACATTGAGCTTTATGTGGCAAAAACAGGAGGAACAGCATTATGGGGCTGTAACTGGCTGAGACAACTACATCTTGACTGGAGATCCATCCACCATTTGCATGCCACATTCCCTACAACAGAGTCAACTGAAAGTGAATTAAGAAAAGTACTGGATTATGCCACAACAGTGTTCAAGGATGGTATTGGAAAACTCAAACATATCAAGGGTAAAATATTGTTAAATAAAAATGCTGCACACAAGTTTTGCAAAGCCCATCCAGTTCCTTATACCATCCCTGATATAGTAGCTAGTGAGCTAGATGGCATGGAGGCTAAAGGAATTTGTTCCAACATTGAGTGGAGGCCACGGGCAACACCAGTGGTCCCGGTAGATAAGAAGAATGGGTCTGTCAGGATCTATGGTGAATTTAAGGCCAGCAGCAACCCATTACTGAATGTAGATCAATACTCTGTGCCCAGGATAGATGATATCTTTGCAAACCTTTCTGGAGGGAAACACTTCAGCAATGTGGTCTTAGCTGAGGCCTACCTACCAATGGAGATGGAAGAAGAGTTCAAAGTTCTTCTCACCAGAAACACTCACAAAGGGCTTAATCACTATAATAGGCCTATTGTGAGGGTAGCATCTGCACCTGCACTCTGTCAGAAAGCTATGGGCCAGGTACTGCAAGGCTGCTCAGTCACTTGGGTTACCTGGAAACATCACTGTTACCAATAAGGATGACAAGGAAAGTCTCCAAAATCTCAAGGTAGTGTTATAAAGATGAGAAGATTATGGGTTCAGAGTATGACACAACAATGTGAATTCTCTAAATCTAGCATCCCTGCTCTGGTCACACTATGAAGATTACGCAAGTGCGCTGAGAAAATTCAAGCAATACTGGATGCCCAATGGCCAAAGGACATGTCATAGTTGCAGTCTTTTTTAGGATTTGTCAACCACTATCATATGTTCTTGGCAAACCTGACTTCTGTGCTCCGTCCGTTGAACTTAATACTGCAGAAAGCAGTGCAAGGTGGCTTTCAAAAAGGTAAAGGGAATGTGACATCAGACACTGTACTCACACATTATGATCCACATCACCCAGTGAAGCTTGCCTGTGACACCTCACCTTATGCTATAGGTGCAGTCATGTCACATGTCCTGAGTGATGGAGATGAACGGACCGTAGCCTTTGCATCACGTACCTACCGCTACAGACAAAAAGTATCTACAGATCGACAGAGTCTGGTTTGGGCGTAAAACATTTCAAACAGTACTTGTACGGTAGAGAGTTTACCCTCATTACTGATTACCAACCACTAGTGTCTTTTCAACCCACAGAAAGGCATTTCACTAACAGCAGCAGCATGAATTCAGAGATGGGTCAGTTTCTTAGAGGATCTAGGTGTGCTCAAAATGAAAACATTGACTCAAAACTTTGTCCAGGGGCCGGGGATACATCAGCAGCTGGTTATACACTGTTCTGGATGCCAACAGGTCCAGAAGATACCAAGAGCAGCAACTCTCCATCCCTGGGAATGGCCTACATTGCCCTGGCAGAGTGACCCTTGCCCCACGATGTTATCCCACGAAAGTAAGAACTCTTCCACAGTGATTAAATCTTTAGACCTCAATGGGCCATTTTAAAACACCATGTATGCACTTCACTGAAGTAAAATGAAGTAAACACGTTTTCCCGGTCTCCTGCATTTTCTTTTGATTAGTTTCTGGAGTTGCAAAACATAACAATATTTGTACCAAACAACATAGATAGGGGAAGATAGGAGTCCTGAAGAGAGAATATCAGGAGCTAGGTAGAAAGCTGAAAAGCAGGACCTCAAGAGTAGTAACCTCTGTGTTGCTGTCTGTGCCACATGCCAGTGAGGATAAAAATGGGACGATTTAGCAGATGAACGTGTGGCTGAGGAAATGGTGCATGGGGCTTGGTTTCAAAATTGTGGATCATTGTACAAAGGGATGAGTTACACCTAAACTTCAGGAGGACCAATATCCTTGCGGTCGGATTTTCAAGAGCTGTTGGGGAGGGTTAAAACTAACTTGTCAGAGTGATAGGGCAGAGAATGGGACAGTTGGTATACAAGTACTGAGACTGAGATGGAATAGAGAGTTGACTGGGCTAAATTGCAGTCAATGGGATGGGTTGAAGTGAACCAAATAGTAGGTTCAACAATTTGGAAAAGTGAGGATAAAGTAAAAAGGAGAGTACAGGAGAGATTATGAAATTTTCCAGAATAAATAAAAAAGATAAGAAGTTCAGAAAGGGATGAGAAATTAACTTCTGGTAACATAGGCACAAAATCTAAAAGTGTGATGAATACAGGACTGCAGGTGTTATATTTGAATGCCCACAGTTCATGGAATGAGGTAGATGATCTTGCACTGCAGGTAGAAGTTGGCAGGTATGACATTGTGTGTATCACTGAGTTGTGGCTGAAAGAAGATGATAGATGGGAGGTTAACATTCAGGGACATGTATTGTCTTGAAGGGACAGGCAGGTAGGCAGAGGGGGAGGCGTGGCTCTATTGCTCAAAATGAAATCAAGTACTTAAAAAGAATTCACATAGGATTGGAAAACATAACATTCTTGTGGCAAGAGTTAGGAAACTGCAAGGGTAAAAAGACCCTGATAGGAGTTAACCAATTGGCATAGATGTTATTCTTTCTTATGTGTCTGTAAGCTATTGCTTTTTGTGGGCTTTGGAGCAGAAAGCGGATGGGGACAGAGAGAGGAGACGCGATGCTGTAAGCTGGGCGATGGGACGGACCCTGAGCGGGAGTTGGAGGCCCAGGGTTTTGGGGAGGAGAACCGAAGAGGACCGGACGTGCTGGAGGCGCTCTGGTTGACCACCGTGGTTGGTCCCAGGCGGCGGGTCGAGAAGTTCGGAGGGGATCAAACGGTGGAAAGAAGACCCCGTTAATTGAGTTCCAATGGTTGTGCACGAAGTGGTTGAACTTTGATAAGTTTGGCGCCTTTCACTTTCCTTTTATATTTTATCTCTATTAATTACATAGTTCCAGTAAGATCTGTAAAGTGTAATCATTTAATCACATATGGTGTATTGTCTGTTATTTGGCAGGTAGGGTACATCACACAGCATCCACACAAACTTTGATGGAGCCAAAGGCTGCTCCCCCTAGACAAAAGTGAGCTGAGCGAGACTGAGGCTTACCAGGGGGCTACTTTTGGGGGCTGGTCCGGGATTTGATTGAGTAGGAAGCTGTGTGATCGCCCTCTTTAAATTATGCATGCTGCGGGGACGGAAAGCTGGGGTGCCTCTGTGGAATTGCTGGTTGTTACTGCACGCGTGTTGGGTAGGGTGGCTGTTGGTACCCCAGAGGTCTTTGTTCGAGTTCAGACTAGCGCTGACGAGTTGGTGGTGGGACTGCCAGTGTCTATTGATGCCCCAGGTGAGGCGGGGCCATGGGCTGTCCATACTGTTAGGAGAGAGAGGAAAGAGTGGTCTGATTCGGAGGTAATGTCTGCGAATAAATGTTCCAGCTATGGCGGGCTCCGCCTGGTTTTTGGGATAATGTCCACCCCTAAAGGGGCGGAGGCGTACAAGACGTGGGTGGAGCGGATCTCTCAGTTGTTAGATGAGTGGCAGTGCTCGGCTGAGGGAGAGCGACAGGGATTGGTTGAAAGTTTGAGTGGGCGGGCTGGTGACGGTGTTAGAACTGTCAGGGTCGATTACCCCATAGTGACAGCTGCCAGTTATCTGAAAGCGGGGGGAAATGCGACTGGTTTGACTGGAAGTAAAATGCAGCACCTGGGGGGCTCTCCATTCCTGTGTCAGGAGATTGGGGAAAAGCTTTCAGTATATCTTCTCTGGCTTAGGGGGGCAGCTAAATTGCTTGTGGTGCCAGGGGGATCGTTTCAGGGGATCAGCCCCTCCCTCAGTTGTTCAGCTGATCACAGAGAAGTCGGGAAACTTAGTGGAGGCCCATTGGGGGAACGACTTGGGGTCTCTGGGGGAGTACATTCCCAGCAATGTACCAAGGAACTTCTGAAAGGAACAGATGCTATTCCTGAAGGCTTAGAGGGACCATGCCTCAGGGTGTTGTTACGAATAGAGGGAAGCTATGCTAAAGCCATCCTCGACACTGGGGTGCAGGTCAAGTTGTTGTACAGTTCGTTTTACAACCAGTTTCTGAAGCATTTACCCTTGACAAAATTAAGGGCACTGGAGATTTGGGGTACCAGTGCCAGTGATTATCCAGAAGACGATTATGGTCAGTGAAACTGGAGTTCATGGGGGCATTGTCTGTGCAACCAGCGTTTCGAGCTGCTTGTGAAGACCTGTGTAGCAGCCTTGGGCCGATACCGAATTTAAACGAGAGCTGATTGTGGTACGGCCTGGGGGAAGTATCTGAGGGTGAGACCCTCTTAGTAGACGCTCCGAAATACCACAAGGGAGGGGAGTTGACCGCTGAAGACACCTCGGTGAGAGAGAGGTCGCGGCGACTGGACCCTGTAGCCGTGGAAGACGTAGGCAGCGTGTGTGTGGATTATAGGCGCACTGTCATTGACCAGAATACGGTCCTGAGGGCCAAAGACGCGATGGTCTGTTTGTGTGGAGCGACGTAGTTTAATATGCTGGATCTGAGGACTGGATGTTGCCAGATCCCGATGAGTGAGGCCAACAAGGAGAAGACGGCCGTTATAGGTCCCCTAGGATTCTTCCGGTCTGAAAAGATACCACAGGGCATATCCGGAGCCCCTGCAACCTTCCCGCGGGGCATGAGGAAGACCATGGGGGATGTGGAGGTGTTTGGAGTTTTGGCGTATGTGGATAATTGCCTAGGGTTTGGATTCACCTTGGGCAACGGTGATGTGAGGCAAGTGCCGGAGCCCGGGACAACCTTTGAAGACTTGGAGTTCAAGCTCGTCAAAGTGGAGACGGGGAAACGGAATTCCGAGCCGAAACTGCGGTCATGTACTGATGAATTAATCTAGAGAGACGAAACAATGACCAACCTTCGAAAGGATCAGCAGAAACTCAAGACATTGATCCAGAACAGATTGGAAGAAGCTGGTGGTGTAATTGCGTCCCAGATGGAGATGGACACAAAGCGTGAGTCAGAATTGCTGAGACTGGGGCGAGAGTTGGAGGAGTCCAGGAAGAAGCTGACGTCTCGATTGCAGGATGCTGAAGAGGCTGCAGAGGCAGCCCAGGCTAAGTGCTTCGGTTTGGAGAAAATCAAACAGCAGCTACTGATCGAGGAAATGGGGAAGAATACGGATTTGAAGGAGATGTGCTGGATGTGTGGTACATGCTCCCTTTCGCTAACTTCCCTTTGATTGAGGAAGAGATCTTTGGCCCTTCTCCCACTGAGTCAGGGGTAGTGAGGAGGGCTAGATGTGGGCAGCCTGGGTTACAGCAGGACGCTGAAGGAAAAAAAGCGGGACTCCAGACACAGGACAGGGGGCTCCGAAGTGCATGAGTGAGAGATGCAAGAGGAGTTGGCAAGCAGACCTGAGGTATCCCTGGTAGTGTCCGAACCTGAAGGGTTTAGGTGAGGGGGTATGGAGGTCTCGGAGGATTAGGAAACTCCCAGATAGGTTGGCCTATGTAGTGCCCGTGGAACAGGGTTTAAGGTCTACTGTTTCGGGAGCAATATCACTGTTTGTACCTGGATTAGGTTTTGTGTCTGCAGGAAGGGTTGGCGAGTTATTTAGAAGTCATGAGGACATGACTAAATTTGGTGGGGGGAGAGTGTAAGGGGTTTCTTTTATGTTACTGCAAAGGCTAACAAAATGGCTTCTTTGTTATGTTAACTGATGAGTAAGTTCTCTCTCTAGCAGCTTGTTTGGGTTATTTTACTGATAATGAGGATTGTATTCATTTGCTAACCAATTGGGATAGACGTTACTCTTTCTTGTGTGTCTGTAAGCTATTGTTGTTCGCTGGCTTTGGGGCAGAAGGCGGATGGGAACAGAGAGAGGAGACGCAATGCTGTAAGCTGGGTGACGGGACGGACCCCAAGCGGGAGTCCGAGGCCTAGGGCTTTGGGGAGGAGAACCGGGGTGCTAGACGCGCTCTGGTCAACCACCATGGTTGGTCCCAGGTGGCGGGTCGAGGTCGGACGGGATCGAATGGTGGAAAGAAGACTCCGTTAATTGAGTTCCAACTGTTGTGCATGAAGTGGTTGAACTTTGATAAGTTTGGCACCTTTTACTTTCCTTTTATATTTTAAGGAGGAGAGAGGAGAAGATGGTGGCGCGACGCAGTGCGCGCAGCTCTCCTGTGAAATGATATCGTATTTGTAAGTAGGATGCCATGCACAATTCTGATTTGATGGAGACAGCCGTGAGAGCACGGAGGAACATCTGGAATAACTTCTGAAATGCCTGGTTCACTGCCACTGCTACTGCGCGATCGAGAATCTCCGGACGGAAGGCTCCAAAATCCCCGGCTTTGCCTGCTGCTGGCGACCAGGGCTGGGGTCGAGATGGCAGAGATCGTGCTCAGTGCTTGGTGTCGGAGGACTGGTTGGAGCTCGAAGTTTTCGGACGACTCAGAGTCGGACTGTGGTCGGGTATGGCAGGGAGAGTTTTCTTCCTTCTCCCATCTGCGTGAGATGTGGGACCTTTGAGAAACTTTGAACTTTTTTACCGTGCACACGGCCTGTCCTTCATCAAGTTACAGTATTGCTTGCACTGTTGTAACTATATGTTATAAATATGTGGTTTTGTCAGTTTTTCAGTCTTGGTCTGTCCTATGTTTCTGTGATATCACACTGGAGGAATATTGTATCATTTCTTAATGCATGCATTACTAAATGACAATAAAAGAGGACTGCATGTCCTCACAATCAAATCTAATCTAATCTCTATTAATTACATAGTTCCAGTAAGACCTATAAAGTGTAATCATTTAATCGCATATGGCGTACTGTCTGTTAATTGGTGGTGTGGGGTACATTACACAGCGTCCCCACAAACTCGATTACCCCGTTTGGCGGGGCCGAAGGCTGCTCCCCCTAGACGAAAGCGAGCTGAGCAAGTCTGAGGCTGACTGGGGGCTACACTTGTGAAAAGGGCAATGTTACAATAATCATGGGGGATTTCAATGGGCAAGTTGACGGGGAAAAGTAGGTTGGTGCTGGAACCCAAGAGGAGGAATTTGAAGGTAAACTAGCCAATAATATAAAAGAGGATACTAATTGTTTTTTTTTTCAGATATATAAAGTGTAAAAGAGAGACAAGAGTGAATGTAATAAGCATTTTTGTCAGTCTTCAGAGTGAAAGACATCAACAGTATGCCTGAAATTTGAGAGTGTCAGGGAGCAGAAGTGAGTGTAGTTGCTATTACTAAGGAGAAGGTACTTGGAAGCTGAAAGGTCGGAAGCTAAATAAGTCACCTGGACCTCTTCCCCAGGGTTCGAAAGAGGTGGCTGAAGAGATTGAAGAGGAACTTTCAAGAATCACTAGATTCTGGCATGGTTCTGGAGGACTGGAAAATTGTAAATTTCACTCCATTCTTTAAACACAGAGGTAGGCAAAAGACAGAAAATTATCTGCCAGTTAGCCTGATTTCAGTGGTTGGAGTACGTTATCAAGAATGAGGTTTCTGGGTACTTCTGGGTTGTTTACAATATATATTAATGACTTGGATGAGGGAATTAAATGCAGCATCTCCAAGTTTGCGGATGACACGAAGCTGGGTGGCAGTGTTAGCAGTGAGGAGGATGCCAAGAGGATGCAGGGTGACTTGGATAGGTTGGGTGAGTGGGCAAACTCATGGCAGATGCAATTTAATGTGGATAAATGTGAAGTTATCCACTTTGGTGGCAAAAATAGGAAAACAGATTATTATCTGAATGGTGGCCGATTAGGAAAAGGGGAGGTGCAACGAGACCTAGGTGTCATTATACACCAGTCATTGAAAGTGGGCATGCAGGTACAGCAGGCGGTGAAAAAGGCGAACGGTATGCTGGCACTTATAGCGAGAGGATTCGAGTACAGGAGCAGGGAGGTACTACTGCAGTTGTACAAGGCCTTGGTGAGACCACACCTGGAGTATTGTGTGCAGTTTTGGTCCCCTAATCTGAGGAAAGACATCTTTGCCATAGAGGGAGTACAAAGAAGGTTCACCAGATTGATTCCTGGGATGGCAGGTCTTTCATATGAAGAAAGACTGGATGAACTGGGCTTGTACTCGTTGGAATTTAGAAGATTGAGGGGGGATCTGATTGAAACGTATAAGATCCTAAAGGGATTGGACAGGCTAGATGCGGGAAGATTGTTCCCGATGTTGGGGAGGTCCAGAACGAGGGGTCACAGTTTGAGGATAGAGGGGAAGCCTTTTAGGACCGAGGTTAGGAAAAACTTCTTCACACAGAGAGTGGTGAATCTGTGGAATTCTCTGCCACAGCAAACTGTTGAGGCCGGTTCATTGGCTGTGTTTAAGAGGAAGTTAGATATGGCCCTTGTGGCTACAGGGGTCAGGGGGTATGGAGGGAAGGCTGGGTTCTGAGTTGGATGATCAGCCATGATCATACTAAATGGCGGTGCAGGCTCGAAGGGCCGAATGGCCTACTCCTGCACCTATTTTCTATGTTTCTATGTTTCTATGTTAAAGGCACATGATAAAATAGGCTGCAGTCAGTATGGCTTCTTTAAGGGGATATCTTGTCTGACAAATCTGCTGAAAATATCTGAAGGAATAACAGGCAGCATGGACAAAGGAGAGTCAGTGGATGTTGTTTACTTGGATTTTCAGAAGGCTGCTAAACAAAATAGGAGCCCATAGTATTAAAGGAAAGATACTAACATGGATAGAAGATTGGCTGACTAGCAGGGGTAAAGATTGGGAATAAAGGGGCCAAATTTGGTTCGCTGCCGGTGACTAGTGGTGTTTCACAGGGGTCGGTGTTGGGACCACTTCATTTCACTTTATACGTTCATGATTTAGATGATGAATTGATGGCTTTGTGGCCATATTTGTGGACAATACAAAGAGAGGTGGAGAAACAGATAATGTTGAGGAAGCAGAGAGTCTGCAGAAGGACTTGGTCAGAATAGGGGAATGGGCAATTAAGTGACAGATGGAATGTATGGTTATGCATATTGGTAGAAGGAATAAAGGCATGGACAATTTTCTAAATGGGGAGAAAATTCGAAAATCAGACATGAAAAGGGATTTGGAAGTCTTTGTGCAGGATTCCCTAAAGGATAGCTTGCAGGTTGAGTCAGTAGTAAGGACAGCAAATGCAGTCTTAGCATTCATTTCAAGGGGACTAGAACATAAAAGCAAGAATGTAATGTTGTGGCTTTATAAGGCATTCATCAGACGGCACTTGAAGCTTTTGTGAGGATTTATCAGCCATTTATCTGAGAAATAATGTGTTGGCATTGGGGGGGGGGCGGTCCAGAGGAGGTTCATGAGAATGATCCTGGAAATGAAAGGGTTAATGTATTTGGAGGTTTTGATGGCTCTGGGCCTGTACTCTCTGGAGTTGAGAAGAATGAGGGGGTATCCTATTGAAACCCATTGATCATTGAAAGGCCTAGATTGAGCGGACAAGGAGAGGATGCTTTCTATAGTGAGTGACTGTAGGACAGCCTCAGAGTAGAAGGATGCCCATTAGAACAGAAATGAGGAGGAATTTCTTTGGCCAGATGGCTGTAGAGGCCAACTCATTCAGCATGTTTAAAGTGGAAGTTTGTCGGTTCTTGTTTAGTAGGGGCATGAAAGGTTACAGACAGGAGAATGTGGTTGAGGGGGATAACAAATCAGCCATGATGAAATGGTGGAGCAGATATGATTGTTCAAATGGCCTTATTCTGCTCTGTTTCTCATTTCAGTATCACCCTCTAGTCTGAAAATTTCAGTTCATCTCTGTCAGAATACTTTATTCAATGCCAATAGTTGTGGCTCAACACTTTTGAGTAAAGGTTAGAACATGGTGGGATCAATTTATACTCCACATTTTGACTGTGAAGGCCTAGTAGGGTGTAACAGTGCAGTCCAAAGGAAATACAGGTCATATGAAAGGAAGATGAAGACCAGATCTCATTTGTTCTTTGTTGGATGGTAAAATTCTTGTGCTTTTTGTTGAAGAAGTGCCTGGAAATTTGTTGCAACACACATAAAATGCTGGAGGAACTCAGCAGCTCAGGCAGCATCTATGGAAAAGAGTAAACAGACGATGTTTTCGGTTAAGACCCTTCTTCAGGACTGAGAAAGAAGTGGGTAGGTGCCGGAATAAAGAGATTGGTGGAGGGGAAGGAGGCTAGCTGGAAGATGCTAGCTGAAGCCATGAAAGGTCAAGGGCTGAAGAGGAAGGAATCTGATAGAAGAGGAGAATGGACAATAGGAGAAAGAGAAGGAGGAGGGGAGATGGGGAATTAACAGACAGGACAGAAAAAGTGAAAAGTTAGAGTGGGGAATGGAGGAGGGGGGGCAGGAATTTGTTCACCGTCTTCATCAGGTTGAAGGCTATCCACATGGGATATAAGGTGTCGCTCCTCCACCATGAAGTGGCCTCATCTTGGCATAGGAGGAGGCCATGGAAGAACACATCGGAATGGGAATGGGAATCAGAATTAAAATGTTTGGCCACTGGGAAGTCCTGCTTGTGGTGGATGGTGCAGAGGTGCACTAGACACAATAGATGACCCCAGCAGATTCAGAGGTGAATTGTTGTCTCACCTGGAAGAACTGTTTGGGGTCCTGAATGGGGGTGAGGGAGAAGGTGAATGGGGAGGTGTAGCATGTAGGCTACTTGCAGGGATAAGTGCCAGAAGGGAGATTAATGGGGAGGGACAAATCGACAAGGGAATCACAGAGAGAGTGATCCTTGCAGAAAGTGGAAGGGAGGAGGTATAAAGCTATGTTTAGTGGTAAGATCCCTTTGGAGATGGCAGAAGTTGCAGAAGCTGATGGGGTGGTAAGTATGGGCAGGAGGGACTGTATCACTGCTAAGGGAGTGGGAAGATGGGGTAAGTGCGAATGTATGGGAAATGGAGGAGATGCGGGCGAGGGCAGCATCAATAGTAGAAAGAGGGAAACCCCATTCTTTAAAGAATGAGAACATCTCCAGTGACCTGGAATGGAAAGCCACATCCTGGGAAAAGATGCAGAGGAGCCAAAGAAACTGAGAAAAAGGAATAGCATTTTTACAGGAGACAGGGTGGGAAGAGGGATAGACAATGTAACCGTGGGAATCAGTAGGTCTATGAAGGATGTTGGTTGACCATTTGTCTCCAGAGATAGTGACAGAGAGATCAGGGAAGGGGAGGGAGGTGTCAGAGATGGACTTAGGTGTAGGAAGAATTGTTGGGTGTCTTAGTCAATAATCATCTCTCAATAAGCAGAACCAAACTGAAATTGAATTTCCACTCAAGACTACATTGTCCTTTTAAGGAGACTGTAAGTGCAAATTCTTTGCTGCATTTCCTGCATACATTATCAGCTATGTTTCATTGGCTGCAAAATGCATTGGCAGATACTAACAAAGCAATTGGTGCTATACATTGTAAATGTTTCCATCAGTTGAAAAGGATAGTTGGAGATGATATAACAGTAGATGTTCTAATACTAATGGAATCTGGATACATGGAAACATGTGGCATTTGATGCTAACATTGTATTTACAACTGGATTAATTATACAGTAAAATTATTCTGTTAACACCTATTTTTTGCATACTTTGAGCATTGAAATGGAAAATTCTCTTTTCAAAATATTTACAAAGCTGTCAAAATAAACATTAAGCAATGAAGTTCTTTAAAGTTAAATGAATATTAAATATTAGGTCTGATAACTTAATTATATTTGACTGGTGTTTTCATTATATCTGACGAGTAACTTAATTATATCTGTCTGGTAACTTAATTATATCTGACTCGTAACTTAATTATATCTGGCTGGTAATTTACTTAATTATATCGGGCTGGTGACTTAATTAATTATCAATAAAGTATGACTATGACCACTATATCTGGTTGGTAACTCAATTATTTCCAGCTGGTAACTCAATTATTACTGGCTGGTAATTTACTTAAATATATCTGGTTGGTAGCTTAATTATATCTGGCTGGCAACTTCCAAATGGACCACCTGCAATGCTAATTTATTATTTTTAAAAATGCTATTCATGAATTCACCAATGACACCACTGTTTTTGGCAGATTCTCAGATGGCAAAGAGGAGGTGTGTAAGAGTCAGATAGATCGGCTGGTTGACCGCGTAATTGATTGTGGACTTTAGGAAAGGGAAGTCGGGAGAACACACCCACTCACTGTGGAGCCAGTGGTGGAAAAGATGCTGGGCATTAACATCTTAGAGGATTTGTCCTGTAAATAGGCTGAACACTTTGATGTAAACATGGAAAAGGCACACAAGTGGTTGTAGTACATCAGGAGTTTGAGGAAATTTGGTGTATCACTAAAGACTCTGGAAATTTTCAGCAGATGTATGATGGCAACATTCTGTCTAGTTGCATGACTATCTGGTATCGGAGGCTCCAATACATAGATTTACAAAAAGCTGCAGAGGACTGTCGACTCAGCCAGCTCCATCACAACCCTCCCCACTGCTGAGGATACCTTCAAGAAGCAGTGCCTTAAGAGAGCAGCATCTGTCATTAAGAACCCTTATCATCTCTCATTACTACCATTCGGGGGGAGGTACAGAAGCCAGAAGGCCCACACTCAGTGTTTCGGAACAGCTTCTTCCCCTCTGTCATCAGATTTTTGAACAGTCAATGAACTCAAGAACACTGTCTCATTATTCGACTTCTGCCCTATTTACTTATTTTTGTAACTTATGGTAATTTTATGTCCTGCTGCCACTAAACAATGAATTCCGCAATATATATCAGTGACAATAAACCTGATTCTAATTTATGTGTAACTTTTGTGCGAAAGATTATGCTGAACCCTCAATCGACTATGAGTAAAACTGAATGCTCGGCAGACTAATTTCCATATGTATATAATTATTTTATGCAGATAATTATGGTAACTGCCAGCACAGAGGAAGACTATTCAGACAGTTGCAGACTTACCAGTGCCATCTCCCTTGCTCTTGCCAAATATCCAGACAAATTCTCCTTTACAAGTGTTTATCCAAGCCATATTTTTGAAAGTTTCTGTTCTAATCAGATGCCAACATCCTTTCTTATTTTTTGTTCTCTCAATCTATACCAGCAGACCGTGTGTTCAAGTTCCACGCCAAAGATAGCATATAAACCAGATTAACATTTCAGACCAGTATTGAAGGGGATTGCACTGTCAAAGAAACAGAATCTCACAGGAATTTTACATGACTGAAGGATACCGTGGTTTCCCCAGCACGAGTAGCAAATAAGCAACTTTGCCTAACTCATGTTCTTGCATTCGATCTATCTTCGTGTAGATCACCGCTCTGTAAATACATATCGCCGTCTAGATCATCACTCTGTCAGTACACAGCTTCATCTAGATCACCGCTCTGTAAGTACACATCGTCTAGGTCACTGCTCTGTCAGTACACATCGTCTAGATAATCGCTCAGTAAGTACACATTGTCTAGATCACCACTCTGTAAGTACACATTGCTATCTAGACCACCACTCCGTAGGTACACATCGCCGTCTAGATCACCACTCTGTCATCTAGATCACCACTCTGTCAGTACACATCTTCGTCTAGATCACCGCCCTATAAGTACACATTGTCTAGATCACCACTCTGTAAGTACACATCCTCTAGATCACCACTCTGTAAGTACACATGGTCTAGGTCACCGCTCTGTAAGTACACATCATCGTCTAGATTACCGCTCTGTAAGTACACATCATCGTCTAGATCACCGCTCTGTAAGTACACATGGTCTAGATCACCGCTCTGTAAGTACACATCATCGTTTAGATTACCGCTCTGTAAGTACACATGGTCTAGATCACCGCTGTATAAGTACACATCATCTAGATCACCGCTCTGTAAGTACATATTGTCTAGATAATCGCTCTGTGAGTACACATTGTCTAGATCACCGCTCTGTATCTACACAACATCGTCTAGATCACTGCTCTGTAAGTACACATTGCCATCTAGATCACCACTCCATAGGTACACCGCCGTCTAGATCACCACTCTGTCAGTACGCATCTTCGTCTAGATCACCACTCTGTAAGTACACATCATTGTCTAGATTACCGCTCTGTAAGTACACATGGTCCAGATCACCGCTCTGTAAGTACACATCATCATCTAGATTACCACTCTGTAAGTACACATGGTCTAGATCACCGCTCTGTAAGTACACATCATCGTCTAGATTACCACTCTGTAAGTACACAACATCATCTAGATCACCGCTCTGTCAGTACACATCTTTGTCTAGATCATTGTTCTGTAAATACACATCGTCTAGGTCACCGCTCTGTAAGTACACATCGTCTAGATTATCGCTCTGTAAGTACACATCGTCTAGGTCACCGCTCTGTAAGTACACATCGTCTAGATTACCGCTTTGTAAGTACACACCGTCTAGATCAGCGGTCCCCAACCACTGATCTACGGACCGGTACAGGGCCGCAAAGCATGTGCTACCGGACTGTGAGGAAACGATATGAGTCAGCTCCACCTTTCCTCATTCCCTGTCACGCACTGTTGAACTTGAACATAGGGTTGCCAACTGTCCCGTATTTGCAGGGACATCCCGTATATTGGGCTAAATTGGTTTGACCCATACGGGACCGCCATTGTCCCTTATTTCCCCCGCTAAGGTACAGCGTTCCTATAAAACCTTTCATGCTGAAATGGCGTAAAGTGAAGAAGCAATTACCATTAATTTATATGGGAAAATTTTTGAGCGTTCCCAGACCCAAAAAATAACCTAACAAATCATACCAAATAACACATAATACCAAAAATAAATAACACTAACATATAGTAAAAGCTAGGATGATATGATAAATACACAGCCTATATAAAGTAGAAATAATGTATGTACAATATAGTCAGGAAGTTGAAGGCAAAACCGATTTGTGGGAAAAATCGGCACGTATGTGCATGCGCACGTCACATGCGCACACAGGTGCCCGCGCAAGCCTTCATGGTCATGGTAGTCTTTCCTGGGGTAAAGTGTCCCGGGATTTGAATGCCATTCTTGTCCCTTATTTGGGAGTGAGAAAGTTAGCAACCCTAACTGTGAAAGACATGCTGAAGTGAGTTTAACCCTACTTGAACGCGCCCCCCCCCCACCGGGGTCAGCTGGTCCGCAAGAATATTGTCAATATTAAACCTGTCCGGGGTGCATAAAAGGTTGGGGACTCCTGGTCTAGATCACCACTCTGTCAGTACACATTGTTGTCTATATCACCGCTCTGTAAGTACACATTATCTAGATCACCACTCTGTAAGTACCCATCGTCTAGATCACCGCTCTATAAGTACACATCATCGTCTAGATCACCGCTCTGTAAATACACATCATCTAGATCACCACTCTGTCAGTACACATTGTTGTCTATATCACCGCTCTGTAAGTACACATTATCTAGATCACCGCTCTGTAAGTACACATTATCTAGATCACCGCTCTATAAGTACACATCATCGTCTAGATCACCGCTCTGTAAATACACATCATCTAGATCACCACTCCGTAAGTACACATCGTTGTCTAGATCACATGTCAGTATATTTTTAAAGTGATTAGCGATTTGACATTTAACACCCTATCAGGCAATGGGCTGTAGGCCTCTAGCACCAGTTGAGCAATTATTTTTCATCTCATCTCCTGTCTAATCACAGAATATAGAACAGTATAGCAGCAGTACCAGTTATGCCACTTGGCCCACAATGTTGTTCTGATTTTGATGTTCATTTACACTAGGTCTTACCCTCCTGTGTATCATTCATATTTCTCTATTCCTTTCATATTCATGTGTCTATCTAAAAGCCTCTTAAACTTCACTTCCTCTGCTACCCGTGGAACTCTATTCCAGGTACCTAACCACTCAATGTGTTCAAAAAAACTGGATCTCCTCTTTACCTTTGAATGCCACAATGCCCCGCTTCTAATCTTAAAAACATGTTATCTGGTGTTTGATATTTCTATCCTGATTAAGATGGCACTTCCGAATGCGTGAGACAGCTCACTGGTAATCTTAAGGACAAGAAATTCAACTAAAAATCACTAAAAACACCTTTCTGGGGTAAATTGTGTTAAGTTATTGCCACGAGCAATGAGGGGGCAAGTTCAGGGGATGAGGTGAGATGGTGTGTTGAGGATTGATGCAGATGGAGTGACTCATTGATCGAGGAGAGGTCGGGGCAGTGGAGTTTTAATGTCCTTACAACTCAGCCGGTTAAGAGGTTGGATCGTTCCGGGTGTTGAGAAGGGAAGTCGGGGCCGGGGCAGTGGAGTTTCAATACCATACAACTGGCCCAGGTACATGGTTGGTTTGATCTGGGTGCTGCACTGATTTGAAACCATAAGACCATAAGAGACAGGAGCAGAATTAGGCCATTTGATCCATCGAGTCTGCTCCACCATTTCATCATGGCTGATCCAATTTTCCTCTCAACCTCAATCTCCTGGTTCTCCGCATATCCCTTCATGCCCTGACCAGTCAAGAATTTATCAACCTCTGCCTTAAATATACATAAAGACTTGGCTCCACAGTTGCCTGTGGTAAAGAAATGCACAGATTCACCACTCTCTGGCTAAGGAAATTCCTCCTCACCTCCATTCTAAAGTTACACCCCTCTATTCTGAGGCTGTGTCCCCTGGTCTTAGATTCCCCCACTATAGGAAACATCCTCTCTCCATCCACTCTATCACGGCCTTTCACCATCCGATAGGTTTCAATGGGGTCACCCCTCATTCTTCTGAATTCTAGTGAATACAGGCACAGAGCCATCAAACACTCTTCATATGACAAGCCATTCAATCCTGGAATCATTTTCCTGAACCTCCTTTGAACCCCCTCCAGTTTCAGCATATCCTTTCTAAGATAAGGGGTCCAAACTTGTTCACGATACTGCAAGTGGGGCCTCACCACTGCTTTATAAATTCTCAACATTAGATCCTTGTTTTTAAGAACAAGAGCTTGAAGCGAGAGCAAGAACTTGAAGAGCTTGAGAGTGTCTTTGGGCCAAGTAGTGAAATCTGGGTCCAGAGTAAGCCAGTAAGCCCCGAGCCCTTCACAGTTGCTGGTTCCTAGTGTGAAGCATGATATGCTGTTTAGACAACTTAACACCTGCCATTCCCATTCTGACATGTCTATCCAAGGCCTCCTCTACTGTAAAGATGAAGCCACACTCAGGTTGGAGGAACAACACCTTATATTCCGTCTGGGTAGCCTCCAACCTGATGGCATGAACATCGACTTCTCTAACTTCCGCTAAGGCCCCACCTCCCCCTTGTACCCCATCTGTTACTTATTTTTATACACACATTCTTTCTCTCACTCTCCTTTTTCTCCCTCTGTCCCTCTGACTATACCGCTTGCCCATCCTCTGGGTCCCCCCCCACCCCTTGTCTTTCTTCCCGGACCTCCTGTCCCATGATCTTCTCATATCCCTTTTGCCTATCACCTGTCCAGCTCTTGGCTCCATCCCTCCCCCTCCTGTCTTCTCCTATCATTTTGGATCTCCCCCTCCCCCTCCAACTTTCAAATCCCTTACTCACTCTTCCTTCAGTTAGTCCTGATGAAGGGTCTCGGCCTGAAACATCGACTGTACCTCTTCCTAGAGATGCTGTCTGGCCTGCTGCGTTCAGCAGCAACTTTGATGTGTGTTGCTTAACACCTGCCCAGATCGGAGGCAAGAGCTGATTTCACTCGCTCTCCGTGATGTCCACTCCTCTCTCTACGGTACTGTGGCTATGAAGACTGGGGTGCTCCAGACCTGCTAATCTGACGAGCTGATAAGTGAGGCTTTGGGCCTGCTCCAGTCTGCTCCAGGGTTTGGATCTGAGGACTCAATCTGGCTTGGAATGTTGCTGTTTGCATGATTTGTGTTTTTGTTTCTTTCTCTTGTGTATCGGGTGTTGGTCTTTATTTTTCTTTAATTAGATTCTTTCGGGTTTCTTGCTTTGAGGCTACCTGTAAGCAACAAAGTCTCAAGGTTGTATAATTCATACATTCTTTACTTTAAATCTTTAAAAAAGATTCTGACTGTCTATGCCTCTTATAATTTTAAAAGCATTTATCAGGTCTCCCCTCCGCCTCTGGTACTCTAGAGAGAACATTCCGAGTTTGTATAATAGTTCATACTCACTAATGCAGGCTCCATTCTGGTAAACAGCTCCGGCGCTCTCTCCAGTCTCCATATCCTTCCTATAATGGGAGGGGCAGATCTAAATGCATGTTATACTGGGTGTGGTCTGACTCAAGTTTTATTCAGCTGCAGAATGACTTACATACTGTTATCTTCAACACCACTGGTCACAGACCTTCAGCCAGAATAAAAGCCTTCCACCCTGTGTTCTCTGGGTACCCCAGCCCTGAATCCAAACTTGCAATTTACGCTAGACCCCACACATCATTGGCTTCTGAATCAACCGAACACGAGGAACTTTAACCAATGCCTTACTGAAGTCCATCCTCACGAAACTCTCTTGTCAACTTCTCAAAAAAATCTATCACGTGACATGGCCTGCACAGCCATGCTGACTGTCCCTAAGCAGGCTAGGCCTTTCCAAATGCATGTACATGTTTCTCATCAGACTTGTCAAACAGCAACTGCTCCCAATTGACAGCCTTACACTCTTGTCTGACCTTGTTGCAATTTGCTTTCCCCCCAATTTAGTACCTTCCTGCAGGATCCAATTTTATCCTTAAATCATAATGAGTTGTGGTCACTATTAACAAAATGTCCACTCACTATCAAGTGTGTCACTTGGGCTGGTTTGTTTCCAAACAATATACGTTCTCTAGTTGGACTCTCCAAGTACTGTACCAAGAACTATTTTGAATGCACTGAAGAAATCCCACCCCATCCAAATTCTTGCATTAAGAAAGTTCCAACCAAATCTTTCTACCAATTATCTTAAATCTTTGCCATTTGGTTTGCCCCTGGTTTATTAAACTTTTTCAAAGCTACAATTCTTCAGCCAGGGAAACCTGCTCATAAATCTTCTCTCTCTGGTTCAACCACACCTTTATTGTACCAAAGGGGTCCTATATCTTTGCGGGCAGGTTTGCTAGAATTGTTGTGGAGCTTTGAATTGACTTGGTCGGGAGATGGGAAACTGAGTGACAAGGCAGAGGATGGGGTAGTTCGTGTACAAGCAGAGGGTGTGTGTAGTGAGACTGTCAGGAAGGTCAGGCAGATGACAGGGCAAAATTTCAGTCAGTGGGATGTGTTGCAGTGTAACAGGGGATTAACATCAAAAAGGGTGATGAATACAGGACTGAATGTTTTATATTTGAATGCATCTAATATACAAACTAATGTAGATGATCTTGCAGTACAGTTAGAAATTGCCAAGTATGATGTCGTGGCCATCACTGAGCCGTGACAAAAAAAAATTGTAGTAGAGAGCTTTAACATCCAAGGATACACCTTGTATTGAAAGAACAGGCAGTTCCGCAGAGGGGTGGGGTGGCTCTGTTGTGAAAAATGAAATCAAATCCTTAGAAAGAGCTGACATACGATCAGAAGATATAGAATCGTTGTGGGTAGAGTTAAGGAACTGCAAGGGTAAAAAGACCTTGATGATGATGATGATGATGACGTTGGCTCAGGCCTGAGAGGCCAGCGTCGGGCATTTTCAAGCCTTACAAGGCGTGGATCGGAAGGCTGTGTGGGGAGCCATTCCTCGCACAGAGATTTCCAGTATTTTCCTTTATTTTGTGAGGTCGAGTTGCAAGCCCAACACTCAACCCGGCACGGATAGAAAGCGTACTCGGGAGCGGCCCGACTGGATTCGAACCCGGAAACCTCCATTCCGGAATCCAGCGCTGATGTCACTAGGGGATCAGCTGTTCTGAATTGGGTTTTGTGTAATGAACCAGATTTGATTAGGGAGCTTAAGGTAAAGGAACTCTGAGAAGACAGTTTGCAGTTTGAGAGTAGGAAGCTAAAGTCAGATGTATTTATATTACAGTGGAGTAAAGGGAATTACAAAGGCCTGGGAAAAGAGCTGGCCAAAATTGACAGGAAGGTGACACTATAGAAGGGATGGTGGCAGAACAAAACAGGTTGAAACTTCTGGGAGCAATTCGGAAGGTGCATGTGGACACCCTAAACAAGGAAGAAGTATTCTAAAGGCAGGTTGATGCAATCATGGATGACAAGGGAAGTCAAAGCCAATATAAAAACCAAAGAGAAGGCATACAATAAAGAAAATATTAGTGGAAAGTTAGAGGATTGGGAAGCTTTTAAAAACCCACAGAAGGCAACTAAAAAACCACATGGAGTGAATAGATGAAATATGAAGGGAAGCTAGCTCAGGATACCAAACGTTTTATCTCTCCATAAGCTAAGGTTTTTATACTCAGTCTGCAAACTTCTTTATTATGCTCCCTGCTTTTAAATCTAAATATATATTACAAAAAGTGAAGAATTCAACATTGCATACCGGTTGCATTACAAGAAGGAGACAAAAGTGTGTTGAGAGGGTGCAAAAGAAGTTCACCTTTGTGTTGCTTGGATTAGACAGTATTAGCTACAAGGAGGGGTTTGACGAACTCAGTGCATCGGTTAACCTGATCAAAGTATATAAAATTATAAGTGGGTGAGTAGGATAGATAGTCTTTTTGCTAGGTAGAAATATTATACACTAGAGGACATAACTTTAATGTTAAAGGGAAGTAGATAAAGGAGATTTACTCGTTGAAATTTTACACAGGAAGTGAGAGGTGCCTGGGATTGGGGGAAGTGATGGAAGCCAATGCAATAGGAATGTCTAAGAGGCAGTTAGATGGGCAAATGAACAGACAGGGGATACAGATGATGGCGGGATAGAGATTCTGTGCAGCTAGATGGCATCATGGTTGGCACAGATATTGGCCCCAGGACTGGTGGTGTAACAGATACATTGTGGGCATTTAAGAAACTCTAGATAGGCACTTGGGTGATGGTAAAATGGAGGGTTATGCAGGAGGGAATTGTCAGAGTGGTTCAGCACAACATCGTGGGCTGAAGGGCCTGTACTGTACTGTGATGTTTTATTTTCTATTGAAAGCAGAGTGACCCCTGTTTAATGCCTCATTTTAAAAGGCAATGCCTCAAACTAGTAAAGTTGTTGGATATACAAGTGAGTGATACACACTACATGTTTCATGTCAGGATTGAGCAGGAGTTTTCACAAGGTCAAACCTGATCAGCTGGTCAAAATTATGAAAGCCCAAGAGATCTCCAAGAAAGTGTTACATTGGATCCAAACTTGGAGGTAATGAAGTTCAGAGTTCTCGGAATTTTCAGCAATTTACAACGCTAACCATATCACCGTTCTCTGATCATTGTCACACCTCAGGTTTTTACAGTCCTCTTTCCATACTTGTAACCGTTATTTTTCGCGACTATACCTCCCTCTATAAAATGCTTTGGGACCTTCTGAAGTCGTGAGTGGTACGATGTAAATGTAACATTCCCCATTATAGTTGTTGCTCCAGTCTGTTTTGTCACGATTTGCTGAAGGTGAAGTTTGTATTCGGAGAACGTTCCCAGTTGACTGGGGTGGGGTCTTGCCGAATGCCGCGATCCGTATCCAGCGTCTCTGAATGAAGTCTGTCTTCGCAGCTCCGCTCGGTGTCGGCGTGCGGTTACACTGCGGGCGGTGACGTCAGCCGCTGCCGGAGTCTGGCGGTTCATTCCCCGGGACCGGGGGCAGGAGGCAGTCCGCTTTATCCACACCCTTCCAGGTCGCCAGCTGGAGACCCGCAGTCACACAGTACTACCCCCAGGGATCGCTTTCTCCCGAGTCCGCCACTGTTAATATCAGCATAAAGGGTCCGGGAATCGGCGATGGTTCTTCTGCCACTATGGCTGGTAACCGGGATACTTGTGCGGACTTTAACCACCGCGGTGCGTGTAAGTTAATCACTTCTTGCAGGATCTTTCAGTTGTGGACTCAGAGTGACAATTTAATACTTTCTCGGACAGTTCATGCGGATTTATTTCGTGGATGACAAAACGGAGAGTTCTGAGAGCCTCGATTAGTTTAGGAAGCGTTTCTATTCTGGTTCTGTGGCATTTTTCAGAGTACTGTATCTCATTGGAAGGGCTCTGGAACTCTAAGGATGGCAGTAAAACGTTTCGGAATGTACCGGTTTTGAGGTGTTAACTGGAGTGCCAAATGTGGGAACCTGGGTTGAAATTAATTGTGTGGTGTTCCGAAAGAGTTCTACTAACTACCCACGCAGGAGGCTGTTTTAAAAGGACGGATGGAATCAGAAGGACGGAAGGCCCCGGGGTGTTGATTTTTTTTTGTTCGAGACAAAAACACATAATCACAAAGGTGAGGATGTGATTACCGGTGCCCTCGGCACTTCATTGTATTTATAAATGGTAGGAGGATTGCGGATATACTAGAGATTTTTGGCTAAATTTGTCGATGAGACTAAAGTTAGACGGCACAGGAAGTTGTGTTGCTGGGGGCAGAAGGCTGCACAACTCCTGTGACAGATTTTCTGGAAGCAGCCCGGCCGCCCACCTCCGTCTCATTGGCTGCTGTGGTGTTGTCAGTAAAGAATCTTTGCAGCTGAAGTGAGTTGGAAGAACTAGAGGAGGTGGTGTTCAACAAAAGGAGAATTGAGGTCATCCGCAACTTTTAAAGGTAAATCAGGTGTGTGTGTTTTCTTTAGCTAAGTGTTGCAAAGTTCGGTCTGAGCGGAGCGGAGCTGAGGTCTAAGCTTCAACCATCATTTCAAGTGAATGGACTTATTCGCTCAATAAGCTAGACGCACCAATGGAACATTAATAGGAAGAGGATTGGGGCGTGAAGGTGGATGTCATGTTGCAATTAAAGGGAGTTCTCTTCCGAGCACATTTAGATATCGTGTACAATTGTGGAGACTGCAGATCGGAAAGGAGACAATGTGTTTAGATGAGTGCAGATGTATCAAAAAGAAGAGTGAAAGCAGGTGTGGAAGACAAACTGAGTTCCCCCAGTATATTGTTGCTCCAGGCTGATGCTCCAGTTGGGGTGTTTAAGCTGATATAATTTAATCAGTTAATCGATTCGAGAGATCAATGCTGGCAATAGTGGTAAAGGAGTCAAGAACAAGACGATGTTTATAAAGACAATAGACAATGGGTGCAGGAGTAGGCCATTCGGCCCTTTGAGCCAGCACCACCATTCACTGTGATCATGGCTGATCATCCACAATCAGTATCCAGTTACTGCCTTATCCCCATAACAAAGGTTCTGAACTTAAAGAGGGGTAACTTTGAAGGTATGAGACATGAATTAGCTAAGATAGACTGGCAAATGACACTTCAAGGATTGACGGTGGATATGCAATGGCAGGCATTTAAAGGTTGCATGGATGAACTACAACAATTGTTCATCCCAGTTTGGCAAAAGAATAAATCAAGGAAGGTAGTGCACCCGTGGCTGACAAGAGAAATTAGGGATAGTATCAATTCCAAAGAAGTAGCATACAAATTAGCCAGAGAAAGTGGCTCACCTGAGGACTGGGAGAAATTCAGAGTTCAGCAGAGGAGGACAAAGGGCTTAATTAGGAAGGGGAAAAAAGATTATGAGAGAAAACTGGCAGAGAACATAAAAACGGACTGTAAAAGCTTTTATAGATATGTAAAAAGGAAAAGACTGATAAAGACAAATGTAGGTCCCCTGCAAACAGAAACAGGTGAATTGATTATGGGGAGCAAGGACATGGCAGACCAATTGAATAATTACTTTGGTTCTGTCTTCACTAAGGAGGACATAAATAATCTTCCAGAAATAGTAAGGGACAGAGGGTCCAGTGAGATGGAGGAACTGAGCGAAATACATGTTAGTAGGGAAGTGGTGTTAGGTAAATTGAAGGGATTGAAGGCAGATAAATCCCCAGGGCCAGATGGTCTGCATCCCAGAGTGCTTAAGGAAGTGGCCCAAGAAATAGTGGATGCATTAGTGATAATTTTTCAAAACTCGTTAGATTCTGGACTAGTTCCTGAGGATTGGAGGGTGGCTAATGTAACCCCACTTTTTAAAAAAGGAGGGAGAGAGAAACCGGGGAATTATAGGCCGGTTAGCCTAACGTCGGTGGTGGGGAAACTGCTGGAGTCAGTTATCAAGGATGTGATAACAGCACATTTGGAAAGCGGTGAAATGATCGGACAAAGTCAGCATGGATTTGTGGAAGGAAAATCATGTCTGACGAATCTCATAGAATTTTTTGAGGATGTAACTAGTAGAGTGGATAGGGGAGAACCAGTGGATGTGGTATATTTGGATTTTCAAAAGGCTTTTGACAAGGTCCCACACAGGAGATTAGTGTGCAAACTTAAAGCACGTGGTATTGGGGGTAAGGTATTGGTGTGGGTGGAGAATTGGTTAGCAGACAGGAAGCAAAGAGTGGGAATAAACGGGACCTTTTCAGAATGGCAGGCGGTGACTAGTGGGGTACTGCAAGGCTCAGTGCTGGGACCCCAGTTGTTTACAATATATATTAATGACTTGGATGAGGGAATTAAATGCAGCATCTCCAAGTTTGCGGATGACACGAAGCTGGGTGGCAGTGTTAGCAGTGAGGAGGATGCTAAGAGGATGCAGGGTGACTTGGATAGGTTGGGTGAGTGGGCAAACTCATGGCAGATGCAATTTAATGTGGATAAATGTGAAGTTATCCACTTTGGTGGCAAAAATAGGAAAACAGATTATTATCTGAATGGTGGCCGATTAGGAAAAGGGGAGGTGCAACGAGACCTGGGTGTCATTATACACCAGTCATTGAAAGTGGGCATGCAGGTACAGCAGGCGGTGAAAAAGGCGAACGGTATGCTGGCATTTATAGCGAGAGGATTCGAGTACAGGAGCAGGGAGGTACTACTGCAGTTGTACAAGGCCTTGGTGAGACCACACCTGGAGTATTGTGTGCAGTTTTGGTCCCCTAATCTGAGGAAAGACATCCTTGCCATAGAGGGAGTACAAAGAAGGTTCACCAGATTGATTCCTGGGATGGCAGGTCTTTCATATGAAGAAAGACTGGATGAACTGGGCTTGTACTCGTTGGAATTTAGAAGATTGAGGGGGGATCTGATTGAAACGTATAAGATCCTAAAGGGATTGGACAGGCTAGATGCGGGAAGATTGTTCCCGATGTTGGGGAGGTCTAGAACGAGGGGTCACAGTTTGAGGATAGAGGGGAAGCCTTTTAGGACCGAGGTTAGGAAAAACTTCTTCACACAGAGAGTGGTGAATCTGTGGAATTCTCTGCCACAGCAAACTGTTGAGGCCAGTTCATTAGCTATGTTTAAAAGGAAGTTAGATATGGCCCTTGTGGCTACAGGGGTCACGGGGTATGGAGGGAAGGCTGGGTTCTGAGTTGGATGATCAGCCATGATCATAATAAATGGCGGTGCAGGCTCGAAGGGCCGAATGGCCTACTCCTGCACCTATTTTCTATGTTTCTATGTTTCTATGTAACCCTTGATTCGGCTATCTTTAAGAGCTCTTTCCATCTTTTTCTTGAGAGCATCCAGAGACTTGGCCTCCACAGCCTTCTGGGGCAGAGCATTCCATATATCCACCACTCTCTGGGTGAAAAAGTTTTTCCTCAACTCCGTTCTAAATGGCCTACCCCTTATTCCTAAACGGTGGCCCCTGGTTCTGGACTCACCCATCAGCGGGAACATGCTTCCTGCCTCCAGCGTGACCAATCCCTTAATAATCTTATATGTTTCAATAAGATCCCCTCTCAGCCTTCTAAATTCCAGAGTATGCAAACCTAGTCGCTCCAATCTTTCGACATATGACAGTCCCACCATCCCGGGAGTTAACCTTGTGAACCTGTGCTGCACTCCCTCAATGGCAAGAATGTCCTTCCTCAAATTTGGAGACCGAAACTGCACACAGCACTCCAGGTGTGGTCTCGCCAGGGCCCTGTACAGCTGCAGAAGGACCTCTTTGCTCTTATACTCAATTCCCCTTGTTATGAAGACCAGCATGCCTTCAAAGAACAGTGGGGGATGAACAGTGGAATTCTTATTGCAGAAAGCTGCTGAGGTTGGTCACTGAACCACAACTAGCAATGCCTAGAACAGGTGATGAGTGGAGCTATGATCTGGCATGCTCCAAGCCACGATGGACTACTCCTTATGAGTGTAGTTTATTTGAGGGGAATTCATTCTGATATACTTTATTCCCTGTGGTGTTTGTGGGAAAAGTTAATGTCCTATTCCTTATTTAGGGTAAGGATCCATCCACAACCTTACAGACACATTTTTGTTTTTTCCCGTGTTTTGGGGAAAAATGTGCAGAGATCTTCATGTTAACAATCTTGTTGGCTAGATTGTGAAATTTGTAGGGGCTAAATTGGACTACTGGGTGCCACTTTTGTCAGAAGGATAAAACATTGTTTATAATTAGCCTCAGGAGTCATGTTTATATGGGGACAACACACATCAAAGTTGCTGGTGAACGCAGCAGGCCAGGCAGCATCTCTAGGAAGAGGTGCAGTCGACGTTTCAGGCCGAGACCCTTCGTCAGGACTAACTGAAGGAAGAGTGAGTAAGAGATTTGAAAATTGGAGGGGGAGGGGGAGATCCAAAATGATAGGAGAAGACAGGGGGGGGGGATGGAGCCAAGAGCTGGACAGGTGATAGGCAAAAGGGATACGAGAGGATCATGGGACAGGAAGTCCGGAAAGAAAGACAAGGGGCGGGGGGGGACCCAGAGGATGGGCAAGGGGTATGTTCAGAGGGACAGAGGGAGAAAAAGGAGAGTGAGAGAAAGAATGTGTGTATAAAAATAAGTAACAGATGGGATACGAGGGGGAGGTGGGGCATTAGCGGAAGTTAGAGAAGTCGATGTTCATGCCATCAGGTTGGAGGCTACCCAGATGGAATATAAGGTGTTGTTCCTCCAACCTGAGTGTGGCTTCATTTTTACAGTAGAGGAGACCGTGGATAGACATGTCAGAATGGGAATGGGATGTGGAATTAAAATGTGTGGCCACTGGGAGATCCTGCTTTCTCTGGTGGACAGAGCGTAGGTGTTCAGCAAAGCGGTCTCCCAGTCTGCGTCGGGTCTCGCCAATATATAAAAGGCCACATCGGGAGCACCGGATGCAGTATATCACCCCAGCCGACTCGCAGGTGAAGTGTCGCCTCACCTGGAAGGACTGTTTGGGGCCCTGAATGGTGATAAGGGAGGAAGTGCAAGGGCATGTGTAGCACTTGTTCCGCTTACACGGATAAGTGCCTGGAGGGAGATTAGTGGGGAGGGATGGGGGGGATGAATGGACAAGGGAGTCGCGTAGGGAGCGATCCCTGAGGAAAGCAGAGGGGGGGAGGGAAAGATGTGCTTAGTGGTGGGATCCCATTGGAGGTGGCGGAAGTTACGGAGAATAATATGTTGGACCCGGAGGCTGGTGGTGTTGTAGGTGAGGATCAGGGGAACCCTATTCCTAGTGGGGTGGCGGGAGGATGGAGTGAGAGCAGATATGCGTGAAATGGGGGACATGCGTTTAAGAGCAGAGTTGATAGTGGAGGAAGGGAAGCCCCTTTCTTTAAAAAAGGAGGACATCTCCCTCGTCCTAGAATGAATAGCCTCATCCTGAGAGCAGATGCGGTGGAGACGGAGGAATTGCGAGAAGGGGATGGCGTTTTTGCAAGAGACAGGGTGAGAAGAGGAATAGTCCAGATAGCTGTGAGAGTCAGTAGGCTTATAGCAGACGTCAGTAGATAAGCTGTCTCCAGAGACAGAGACAGAAAGATCAAGAAAGGAGAGGGAGGTGTCTGAAATGGACCAGGTAAACTTGAGGGCAGGGTGAAAGTTGGAGGCAAAGTTAATAAAGTCAATGAGCTCAGCATGTGTGCAGGAAGCAGCACCAATGCAGTCGTCGATGTAGCGAAGGAAAAGTGGGGGACAGATACTAGAATAGGCACGGAACATAGATTGTTCCACCAAGGCAACAAAAAGGCAGGCATAGCTAGGACCCATACGGGTGCCCATAGCTACACCTTTAGTTTGGAGGAAATGGGAGGAGCCAAAGGAGAAATTATTAAGAGTAAGGACTAATTTCGCTAGCCGGAGCAGAGTGGTGGTAGAGGGGAACTGATTAGGTCAGGAATCCAAAAAGAAGCGTAGAGCTTTGAGACCTTCCTGATGGGGGATGGAAGTATATAGGGACTGGACATCCATGGTGAAAATAAAGCGGTGGGGGCCAGGGAACTTAAAATCATCGAAAAGTTTAAGAGTGTGAGAAGTGTCACGAACATAGGTCGGAAGGGATTGAACAAGGGGGGATAAAACCGTGCCGAAGTATGCAGAAACGAGTTCGGTGGGGCAGTTTATATGGGGTGTGTGTGTCTTTCATACATTTCAGAGGTATGCAGAGTTGTTATTTGGCAGTGGTAAATCAATGAATGTATCTGTTCATCTTGCATGGGGAAGTTTGCTGTTGAAGTGCTAACAGCTGCCCCTTATCACCAGCACTTGGCTGTATTGCTTATTATGAGCTGGAGTGCACGTTTGTTTGAAAGCAAGCTGTTAGATCTTTGGAGGAGGAGCATTTTATAGAAATTGCTATTGCTGGTGGATATATGGAACTGACAGAGGTCTTTGGCTTAAATAGTTCATTGATGAAGTGTATTGTTGCCCTTGCACGATGGTGTTTGGGTGTAGGGTGAGGTCTCACAAGGAGGAAGGGTCTGTGGAAGAGGTCCATGACATGTATGTCTGAGGAGCATTTCATTGGTGAGCTCTTAGTCCTTAATAGGGCATTGCATAGTTTGTCAGCAGTTCCAGGTTCTGTGCAGTGTTATTTATAAGAATGGAGCTGGGTTGCCATTGTTATCCCCACAACCCTAACTCCATTGTTTCTTGATAATTCATTGTGGGTTATCAAGTAGGCCGGTAAAGCAGCTTCTGACAGGTGGGATTTAATGATATCACTGACATTAAGCATTTTGTAGTATTACTACCTTTTATTTGTGGGGTGGGCATTGTAGGAAAAGGCACATTCATTGCCTATCCCTCACTGGCCTGTAAAAGAAGCTGGTGAGCTGATACACCCTTTTAGTTGATGGTGATTACAGGGTTCCAGGCTGCCTTTACTTTCTCAGTGGTGAAGCAGATTTAGCAGGTGCTACTGGAGTAGTTCGATGAGCCACATAAAAGAGTTTGCCCTGTCTTTGTTCCACCATGTCCTAATGTAGGGTCACAAGCTGAACCATCAGGTTTCACCTTTTGTACCCGTGGGTGCTGATTGATCCAGAGTTCTTGCAGCATTTTGTCTTTTTTTTTGTTTCACTTCCAGTATCAACATTCTCATTTGTATCAGCCATACTCTGCCAAGCTTTTTTTTAAAAAAAAACTGATGGAGTGATTTCTACTAATGGGAAGAATGGGAAGGTGGAACTTAATGCAGACAAGTGTGTGGACTTGGACTGAGGGAGGACTAACCAGTGTAGGGCTTGCACAGTGAACAGTGGGGCACTGAGGAGTGGGGTAGAACAAAAGGACCTGGGAATGCAGGTCCATAATTCATGAAAAGTGGTGTCACAGGTGGATAGGGTTGCAAAGAAAGCTTTTGGCACATTGGCCTTCATAAATCAAAGTATGAGCAGTATAGATAGGGTAAATGCAAACAGACTTTTCTCAGAGGTTGGGTGAGACTAGAAGCAGAGGCCATTGGTGAGGGTGAAAGACAAAATATTTAAGGGGAACACAAGGGGGAACTTCTTCACTCAGATTTGAGAGTTGTGGAATGAGTTGCCAGCTGAACTAGTCGACGCAGGTTCGATGTAAACATTTAAGAGAAATTTGGATAGGAGTGGTTTGGTCCGCGTTCAGATTGATGGGACTAGGCAGAATTGTAGTTCGGCAAGATCCAGGTGGCCCAAAGGACCCTTTTCTGTGCTGTAGTTTATAATTCTTGAAGCAAGAGCAAGTCAGATGACTTAGCTTGGACCAGTGCTGCTATTTATACCTAGTCTGTATGTACCGCACTGGTTAGTGTTGAAATGATGACCACGCGTTGTGTGTTTTTTTAAAAATTATTATTATTGGAATACAGTGCAGGGCAGGCCCTCTGGCCCTTTAATCTGCACTGCCCAGGGACTTGCCGATCTAATGCCAGTCTAATCACGGGACAATTTACAATACCCAATTAACTGACTGTTGAAGGAAACCGGATCACCCAGAGGAAACCTACACAGTCAAGGGGAGAACATACTAACTCCTTACAACTCCTGCACTATAAAGTGTTGTGTTAACCACTACGTGAACCAGTTGTATAAATTGTACACCTTAATTTCAACGCACAGAAATCTGTATTAACCAATTTCCTCTCCTTAGACACTTCTGGTTGATTTCATGGGGAAGTTCGAATATATAACAATGCAAAGCTTCAGCTTTTCTACACAAGTCTGATATTTTGCTTTTCTTTTTATTCCTGCAGGCTGAACCCCAAGTAACTAAGAGCAGAGGTGGGTATGTTGTAATTTCACTGCCCCTTCTCCTGGAAGATAAAAAGCTGAACAAATAAGGAGGATTACATTAGTTTACCATTTAGTGACTGACAGGGAGAGAGACTCATTTGACAGGATGGACAGATGAGAATCATTGCTTGGTGGAGATGGAGTGACTGAAGATGCTGGAGATACTAAACAGCTCAAGCCACATCTGTGGGGACAGGAATAGAATCAATGTTTCAGGTTGTCAGAATTTGGGAAGAAGATGGAAGAGGCTTGCAGGATAAAGTCAGTGATCCTGGGGATAAACAAGGTTATCTGATGAACGAGTGAGTGGGAGCAGTTGGAGAGTGAAAGTATAAACAGAACAGGCAAATGAAAGAGGGAATGTGAACTGCACAGGAGGAGGAATGCCCAGCATGTCAGACTGGATTTGCTCTCCATTCCCAATGAAAAGAACTAAAAATGAAGGAAGTAAGCAATGATCTGTGTTAATTTCATAGATGGATGACTGTGACAAAGAAATCCATCTACTAATTCTTGCCCTTTGGTTTGTATTGCAGAGTTTTTGCAGAGGTTTGGTGTTCTGGGTCAGGACTATGGGCTAGTGACTCCACTCAGAACGGACTCCCTGGGCCACTTCGTGTCTCACCTGGTGTCAGGCCCTGCAGCTCGGAGGAAAAGGCAGACTGGTCCTGAGTCCTGGTCTGAATCTTCTGCGGAAGCTCAAGTCAAGCCCCACCCTCTCTTCTACAACGTCACAGTGTTTGGTTTGAACTGGCAGTTGAGGCTGGAGCCTAGCCGCCGGCTGCTGGCCCCAGGAGCTGTGGTGGAGTGGCAGGAAGATGGACAGAACCATATAGAGACATTGGACGGGAACTGCATCTACAATGGGGGCATCAGCCACGTCTCTGGAGCCACTGTGGCTATTAGCAATTGTGACGGACTGGTGAGTTCATTTGAGCTGAGCAAAAAGATTCAGGGCAGGTGGCTTACTTAGCAAGCTTAATCTGGAAGGTGAGAACACACAGATTCAAGGTGAGCTAGCTAACAGGACACAAAATTGTCATGGTGGAAGGAAGCAGAGGATGGTAGTGAAAGATTGTTTTTCAAATTGGAGGCCTCTGATCGGCAGAATTCCATAGGGATCAATGCTGGGTCCATTGCTCTTTGTCAGGTATGTTAGCAGTTTGGATGGGAATGTAGATTGTGGATGACACCAACATTGTTGGTGAGGTGGACAGTGAAGAAGGTAGTCTAAGGTTATAACAAGATCTACGTCGACAGGGAAAGTGGTCAAAGCAATCGCAGATGGAACTTAACTTGAACAAGTGCAAAATGTTGCAATTTGGCAAGTTAAATGAGGGCAGCACATTCAGAGTAAATGGCAGGGCCCTGTGGAGTGCTGTAGAGCAGGCCATACAGGTAGATGAGGTGGTGAAGAGATTATAGGGATTACTTGTCTCCACCTGATGGGGCATGTATTCAAGAGTTGTGATATCAGCTTGCATCAATGTAGGACATCCCTGTGTCTATCTGGAATATTGTGCACATTGTTGCTAGATTAAGCTAGAGGGTGTGCAGGAAAGATTCACAAGGATTTGTACTAGGACCAGAAGGCTCATGTTATGAGGACAGTCTTAAAAAAATTTTCCCCTGGAGCGTTGGAGGTTGAGAGGTAGATAAATTATTCAGGGGTGTAAATAACATGAGTGGTCATAGTATTTCTCAGGGTAGTGGAGGCTGAGAGTAGAGACAGATTCAGGTTTAATACCATTGGCATGTGCCGTGGAATTTGCTGTTTTGTGGAAGCAGTACATTGCAATACATAATAATAAAAGTTTTAATTTAACTAAGTAGTGGAAACAGAGAGGGGAAATATGAGGTGTTGTTCATGGGTACATTTCAAGAATCTGGTGGAGGGGAAGTAGCTGTTCCTGAAATGTTGGGTCTATCTTCAGGCTGCTATACCTCCTCATTGATGGTTGCATTGAGAAGAGGGCAAGTCCTGGGTGATGCGGGTCCTTCATGATGGGTGCTGCCTTTTTGAGGCATTGTCTTTTGAAGGTATTCTCAATGCTGGTGAGGCTACTGCCACGTCATCAAAGATGCTTAAAAATATCTACCTATGTACCATGGTGAGCATTCTAATTGGTGGTACCACTGTGTAGTCTGGAGGGGCCACTGCACAGGATCAAAAAAAGCTGCAGAAAATTGTGAACAGCCAACTTCACCAACGACATAGGTACAGTATAAGGTGAGGGGTAATATTTAAAGGAGCTCCCAGAAAGGAGTTTTTCCATGCAGGTTAGTGGGCATGTGGAATGAGTTTCTCGAAGTGGGAGAGGCAGGTAAATTTACAATGTATAAAATACTTTTGGACAAGTTGAGAGATAGGAAGGGTTTAGGTAGCTATTGGCACAATGTTAGCAAATGGGGCTAGTTCAGAAAAGGCTAATCAGCATGGGCAAATCAATGCAAAGGGCAAGTTTCCATGCAATATAACTCAATGACTGAATAGCTGAGGTAGCATGGGAGGGGTCAGAGGAAATCTGCAGAGTCTAATTGGGGCTAAAACAGCACAATAATGTGGAGAGTGCCATGATAGAGGTATCAGGGATAGTTACTGGGGTATCCACCTGGCTGTGATCATGGAGAAAAGTTGAAGAATTAGAAACTAAAAGGATGAATTGGCAAGTGTGCAGAATTTAATATAATATTGATGCTATAGAGTTGGAACTGATTTTTTTTTCTAAGGATTACGAGGGAGCAGAAACAATCTGCAGTGAATTAACAGCTTGTACTTAAGAATCTACATGAGGAGGAATGGCTCAAGGCAATAATGACTGACCCAGAAATTACTTTGTGGAATTCCTGGGGGTTGGTGGCTACCGAGAAACAGTGTTGTTTAGTTCAAAACAAGCTTAGCCCATAGAAGGGCAAGATGTTACATATTTCTGGGTTTCTCACCCTCTGAAAGTTCAACACCTGACATTTTAGTGGACTTTTTTTTATTACAGCTAGAACTTCTCCCCCAAATGATGTCTAAGTCCAGTGTGATTTTCTTTTCAACCCAAGAAAGAGCAACCGATATTATTTTTCCTTGCTGACATCTGTGTGTGTCTCTGCATTTGTCACCATATACAACCCTCAAATTCAATTTTCTGCAGGCATACTTAGCAAATCTATAGAACAGTAACTACAAATGACAACAAACTGTGTAAATGCAAATATAAAAAATAGCGATAAGTAACAAGAGCATGAAATAATAAGAGAAAGAGTCCTTAAAGAGAGACTATCAGTTGTGGGAACACCAGAGATAGAATGAGTGCAGTTATCCCCTTTTGTTCAAGAGCCTGATGGCTGAGGGGTAGTAACTATTCTTGAACCTGGTGGTGCGAGTCCTGTACCTTCTACCTGATGGCAGCAGTGAGAAAAGAGCATGGCCTGTGTAGTGAGGGTCTCTGATGATGGATGCTGCTTTTCTTTGGCAATGTTTCATGTAGATGCGCTCAATGATTGAGAGGGTTTTATCCGTGATGTACTGGGCCGAATCTATTACCTTTTGTAGAATTTTCCGCTCAAAGGTATTGGTGTTCCCATACCAGGCTGTAATACAGCCAGTCAGTACACTTTTCACCACACATCTATAGAAGTTGGCCAAGGTTTTTGATAACATGCTAAATCTCTGCAGACTCCTGAGGAAGTAGAGGTGCTGTTGTGCTTTCTTTGCAATTGCATTTACATGATGTGTCCAGGACAGATTCTCTGAAATGGTGATGCCGAGAAATTTAAAGTCACTGACCCTTTCCACCTTTGATCCTCTGGTTTCTGTTTCCTGAAGTCCATAATCTGGTCTCGTTGGCCTTCCACTTCGGATCCTGCCCCAACCTGCTTTTCCCAAGCTACGTGCATATTGAAATGACTATTGTAACATCGCCCTTTTGACATGTGTTTTTATCTCTGTTGTCATTTTTAGACCACATCTTTGCTACTGTCCAGAGGTCTGTATACAACTCCCATCAGAGTCTTTTAACTTTGCATTTTCTTGGCTCTACCCATAACAATTCAACGCCTTCAAAGGTTCAAAGGTATAGTTTAATGTCAGAGAAATGTATACAATATACATCCTGAAATGCTTTATCTTCGCAAACATCCACGAAAACAGGAGTGCCCCAAAGAATGAATGATGGTTAATGTTAGAACCCTATTGTCCCCCCCCCCAACTCTCTCCTCCTGCGCGTAAGTGGGAGCAAGCAACAATCCCCCCACTTCCCCCACTGGGGAAAAAAAGGATTGACACTGACACCGAGCACTCAGGCGTGAGCAAAGCAATACCAAAGACACAGACTTGCAGTTACCCCAAAAACTTCACGTTTCACCTGGTATTTGACACACCGCAGGTTCTCTCTCTTCTTAACAAGGGAGAAAGAGGTGTCTCCATTTTCCCAGCGAGTGGGGAGACATAACAACTCACTGGTTTACGATGTTAAAAGTCCATTATGTCGCTTTTTTCGAGCTCTGCGCCTAAACATTGCAAAGATCCCGGGTCTCCAGGCACACAGCTGCAGATATCCTGACTCCCCCGATGACACGGGTCTCCTATTGTGACACCTACGCTCGATCTGTCCGTCTCCAGAGTCCTGAGATCCTAGGCTTCCGATTTGGAGCCGGACTCTTAGGCCGAGCCTTTTGCCTGCTGAACGATGGCCAGTTATGGAAACCCAAGATCGGGTCCCATTCCTGCAAAGAGCCGTAGTCAACATGTAACTCCAGGTCAGGGTTTTCAAAAGATCCCTGAAAGGGAAAAATAGAGATTAAAGATGGAAATAAAGCGGTTTCCAAAGATGCAAGCAAAGGAGTCTCTGCTGGGCGCCATTCACCCTCCTAACCCCCCTCCTATCCTATGTCAGTTCTTTCAAATTTCGTTTTTAACCAACAGAGCCACCACACGTCCTCTGCTTACCTGCCTATCTTCTGATAGAATGTGTATCCTCAAGGTTGTTATAGCCGGGAGTGGCAATGCGCTATCTATTAAATGCTTGCAATGGTGTGCATCTCAAATAGCTTCTGATAACCAAGTCCAGCTCCTGGCCTTTGTGTGGCTTAGCTATTAAGTCTGGCAGAACAGTTTGTACTGAATGGGCAAAGGGGCAAAGGCAAGTGGGTTACTGACACCTTCAAACCAGTTGCCTTGGGCAGATGAGGCTTGTCAGGTGGTTGGCAGCTCATCTAGGAGAAGGAAGACTCTGATCTCAAACCTCCACTGCCTTGTGGCTATACCAGCTCATGGGGAGGGTTTGGGAAGTAAATCCTCAGGGGGGTGTGAGTCCCTAAGCTGTCCTATGTTGTGTTCAACACTGACTGGCAACTTCTGCACTGCTGCTGGTATCAAACAATATCGGTCTCTGCCATTCCTTTGGGTTCATCAAATGTGTGGGGGGGGGAGCTTGCTACATTTCAACAGCCTGCTCTCCATATCGTACTGCCCTGTATAAGCTATCTTTATTGTGTGTATTTTTAATATTGTTACTGTATTCTTTATCTTTGTGTTTTGTTTTGTGCTGCATTGGATGCAGATGAACAATTATTTAATTTTCCTTGCACTTGCATACAGGAAATGACATTAATCTTACAGCATCTGCTTTTTTCTTTGCATAGCATCACTGCCCTGGAAAAGTCTTATCCTGATGCAGGTTTCCCCCGCCATCCGAAGGTAGAGCGTTACTATAAAACAGTTCATAAGCCGGAATGTTGTAAAGTGAAGAAGCAATTACCATTTATTTATATCAGAAAAATTTGTGAGCTTTCGCAGACCCAAAAATAACCTACCAAATCATGCCAAATAACACACAAAACCTAAAATAACAGTAACGTATAGTAAAAGCAGGAATGATATGATAAATACACAGCCTATATAAAGTAGAAATACTTCTCTACAATCATTGCCGCACTGTTCTCCGTAGCGAAAATCTCACGCAAGCGCTCTCGGCAAAAACTCTCTCTCCAGTAACCTTTAAGCTATGAAGCTGCCCAATCATACCAAATAACACACAAAAATACACAGACTATATAAAGTAGAAATAATGTATGTACAGTGTAGTATCACTTACTGGAATTGGGAAGACCGCGCAGAGCACACTGATGATGGTGTGTTAGGCTGAGTCGTCGGAGGTTGGAGTGGTGCTGTGGCCCCCACCCTCCAGGCCGCCGACTGATACCGATCCGCGAAAAATGCAGTGGTGCAGTGATAGCCGGGACGCACCCAGCACATCTTTAAGAAAAAAAGCCGAAATAAACAAGCTAATTAATTAGGTGCCGCCTGGCACATAAATGTCGGCAGTTGGCAATCGCCTCTGATCTGGGCCGACATTTACGTGCCGGGCCGCACCTAATTAATTAGCTTGTTTATTTTGGCTTTTTTCATAAAGATGTGCTGGGTGCGTCCCGGCTACTGCTGCATTCTCCGCAGCAATGTATCGGTCTGCGGCCCGGGGGTTGGGGTGGTGGGACACTGGGTGTCATCTCATCGTCGATCAGGACAGGCAGGTCATCTTCTATGTCTGCCTGCCTTGATGTTGAAGGTCGACGTTCGTCGTCTGCTGTGGCTGTGTACAGGCAGAAGGAATTGCTGTAATTAGCTGAACTAATTTGGTGTACCATCATGGCCAAAGACCCTTTTCTTGCGCTGTAATGTTCTATGTTCTAACTTCTTATCCTATACCTATTTTACCTCATCTGTTCTAATTTGTGTATGTGCAGCCCTTGAGTGACCAATGTGCAGACAGATAATGCAGCTGCAACTTTAAAGCATGGGTTCCTTGTAGGCTTGGACCTTGTGGCTGAGTTTCAGCAGACTTGGAGTTTGTGACTTTTAAGCAGACTTAGTAATTTCCATAAATTGCTTGACTCTAATTGTATTTGCAGAGTTCTTAGATTTGTTGACCAGCTTTTTATTTTGCAACAAATATTATTGACACTTGGAAAAATCTTCTGTGACAACTCAAAATCCCAGTGTCTCATTGGCAGCTGATCCTGGTTGAGCAACACAATATTTTCAAAATTTACCACGCTTTTTGAGTTTATCCCGCACACGATGCATCTGTCTCTGAGATATTGCTAATCACACAACCCTGTGAGATCTGTGATTTGTCCTTCTAGACTCTAAACATCAGCAGACATCCCACCCTGCAAAAACTCATTTCTGGGAGGTAGCATCATCAGTTTGCAGGAGACTTCCAGGAGGAGTGGGATATCCGCAATAGAGTAGCTCCTTAGCAGCTGGCCAGCTAGTTTAAATAACGTTAGCTATGTTAATGAATGAATGACACCTGTTAAACTCACCTCAACCTGTCTTGTACAGTCTTAACCCACCATGGGCAATGGAAAAGTCACTGTTGCAAACAGTGCAGCGAGCAACACGGTCATTATTTTGACCCCTATTAGGCAGGGGTACACTTTAGTGTAGTCTGGGGTGACGTAGGTTTTATTTTTTTTATTATATATTTTTTGGAACTCCCTCTCTCCCTCTCTCCCTCTCCCCTCTCCCCCTCTCCCCCTCTCCCCCTCTCCCCCTCTCCCCCTCTCCCCTCTCCCCTCTCCCCTCTCCCCTCTCTCCCCCTCTCCCCCTCTCCCCCCTCTCCCCCTCCCCCCTCCCCCCTCCCCCCTCCCCCTCCCCCTCCCCTCCCCCCTCCCCCTCTCCCCCTCTCCCCCTCTCTCCCTCTCCCAATCTCCCCCTCTCCCCCTCTCTCCCTCTCCCCCTCTCCCCCTCTCCCCCTCTCCCCCCCAGTCTCTCTGATGCTCTCTCTTGCTTTTCTCTCGCTTGCTCTCAAAAAAATTGATTTCCGTGATATTGTATATAAGTTGTGGGCATCAGGGAGCCACTATTAACATGCGGGAGACTCCCGGAAGTTCCGGGAGAGGTGGGATGTCTGCATCCGTGTCTTCTATTTTTCTGTCCTTGATCTTGCTTTCAGATGTTTGTGCCCTACACTGAAGTACTTTCCCAGAATATTAGTGATTTCTTCACCAGCTTAGTTAACAAACCCTAAGAATTGCATCATTTTGAGTCTCCATTAAATGGGCCTGGTCTCTTGTTTGTTTGAAATAGCTCCAATGTGGATCTTTGGACATTGCACTGCACTGCAGGGGTTGTATGAATGCAAACTATGATTGCTTACAGCATGAGTGATGTCTATGATCAGCAATCTGTAAAAACTGACGGTGTGGTTAGACACTGATCCTTAGTTGTGTGTTGGTGTAAATGTGAGTCACTTATCTTTAGTTTGTGCTGTGCTGTGCTGCTGTCTGTCAGGGGTCACTGACTCTCAGCCTGTGGTGTGCTGCTGTATGGATCCACTTGCTTCTCCCTGGCCTGTTCGGCACTGGTCTGAACTCCCTTCAGTGGAATGGATCTGCGTAAACAGCAGGTGTTGATTCTTCGTGTCGTGCACAGATGAAAACTGCAGGTCGCTGAATTTTAATCTTCAGTGCATTAAAGTATATAATCGGCTACTGTCCTCCAATCGTTTCCTTTTTATATATTGTCAGTGCTTTTATTATTTTCAGTAGTTCTTCAGCAACACAGAAAATGCTGGAAAAACACAGCAAGTCAGGCAGCATCTATGGAAGGGAATAAGCAATTGACAGTTTGGATTGAGACCAGGATGGGGAAGGAAGGGGGAAGAAGCCAGAGTAAGGAGGAGATGGTTTGAATAAGAAAGCCTGATTTAGGAGAAGGAATCTAGTAGGAGGGAACAGTGGATGATGAAAGAGGACAAGGGAACTGTGAGAGAGGGTGACTAGAATGGGGAATGGAACGGAAGAAGAGAGAAGGATGGGGGAGGAGGCCAAAGAATACCAGAAGTTAGAGAAATCAATGGAGAAGTTTCTCCCCTTTCCTACTTCCCATTCTGGTTACCCTCACACCCTCCTCTTCTCACCTGCTTATCTCCTCCTTCTGGTTCCCCTCATCTTTCCCTTTTTCCCATGGTTGACTCTCCTTGCTTATCAGATTTGTTCTCCTTCAGCCCTTTACTACTAATACCCATCTTCTCCCAGCTTCTTAGTTTATCCCCCTCACCTGGTCTGACATATCACCTGCGAGCTTGTTCTTGCCACCCCCCCCGCCCCACACACACACACACACACACACACACACACACACACCCCCACCCCACACCCCCACACACACACACCCCCCACACACACACACACAACATGGTTTCTGTCCCATTCCTTTCATACACCTCAGTTTCTCTTTGATGTCCAAAATCATTGACATTTGCTTCAAATTCAGCTACACTTTACATTGAGATGGACAGTGAGAAGATTGAAATATCTTGTTGCTCCTCCTCTAGTTTCCAATGTTGTAGATTCAGAGAATTGTTCACACCAAGGCCAATATTTCAATGAAGCAACGTTTCACTGTTCCAGCTTTTGAATGAGACTTTAAAATGAAGAATTCCTCTTTTCTATTTCTAATGTACATGAAAGATCTCACAGCATTATTTTGAGGAAGAACAGGCAAGTTGTTAATATTAGTTTCTAAGTCAATACCACAAAACTCCTCTGGTTACTGTCGATGGCATAACTCCAGTTGCTCTGTTTAATCACCTCTCTGTTCATTTCAGTGGCCACTTGCAACATAGCTTTCATTTTGAAAGAGTATTGACAATATTATTTCATATCTTCAGACACTACACACAGGGGTCTTCTACACTGGGCAGTTGTAGTGGACTATTTTGTTAAGTACTCTGAAAGGAATAGTTGTTCTAACCACAATACCCAAGAATCATTTTTATGATCTGCCTTTTTTAATTTACTGTTGTTCCTTCTCGCACCTTCTGGCTCTTCAGGCGGCATTTTAGTTTGCCAATTTCCTTAGCATTTGTCTGTTTTTTTTACATGGCTAAGTTGCTAGCTTGATGTCCAACTCAGCATGGGTGGAAAGCATGCAAGGGGCCGGCCGGATTCGAACCTGAGACCACCCACGCTCAAACTCCGGTGCTGATGTCACTACACCACTGGCAGGCTCCATTGACTTCAGGGCTGCTTCAATTAGTGATTTATTTATTTTTTGCTGTGGTGCCTCACACTTTTGGTCATTGTGTTACCAGCTGCATTTTATCAGCAGTCAGAAAAGTAAATGCCTTTGGGGGTGGGGGTGAAGAAATGGAAAATGTGTGATTGGAATTGAATTGTGATCCATGTTGACCCTGCTACCATCAAGCAAAAACTATTTTGCTGTTTGTTAGGTGAATTCAGGAGCTAAACTTGTAAGATCTTTTGAAATTATTGAAAGTCAAGTTGACTTGATCACTTCATCCCCCACTCGCTAAATTTCCAGCTCTTTCATTTCTTCTCTTCCTGTTTCTGAGATTGGTGGGCAAACTTTGGTGTTTGATGGCATCAGCTGCATGCCTTGTAAAGTTTGGTATGATGAAACTGATGAATTGAAGATTCATATTGTGGTGGTGTGGAGAAATTTGAAAATGCTTTGCTAATCCTCCTCTCTCACTCCTATTCAATTTTGCCATCACTCCCTGACATTATTCACCACATGGACCTGTACTTGAGGGCAATTACATGTGAGGAAACCATTAGTCTCATTACAGATTGAAGCAACTCTGTAAAATAAATAAAATAATGCAGGGGAAGTCAGAATAGAAGTTGGATGAATTGCTGCTTAGCTTTGGCCAAGGGAAAAGGAGGCAGACTATGGAAAAATATAAAATAAATATAGTAGTTGTTTGTATTAGGCAACTTCATTTCCACCAATCTTGACTGGGACTTGCACTGTGTCAGGGGGGAGAATTGGTGCATCCAGGAGAATTCTTTAGGACAATGTACAGATAGTCCAACCCGCGAAGGGGCCACATCACAACTTGAACTGAGCCAGATGATTTGAGTTTCAGAACAGCACATCTTGGGAACAGTGAACATTACACCCTGTATGTTTTCAGGTACTTGTAGATGGGGATGAGTCTTGACATTCAGGAAACCTGCAAAGTTGGGTAAAGGCCAATTAAAACTATTATGAACTGTATTGGACATTAAGAACTTAATGTTTACAGCCCCTCTGCCAGTGGAGAGGTGTCACGGTGTCACCTGTTTACACCCCCCAGTGGAGAGGTGTCACCTGTTTATACACCCCCCCCCAGTGGAGAGGTGTCACCTGTTTACAGCCCCCCCCAGTGGAGAGACGTCACGGTGTCACCTGTTTACACCCCCCCAGTGGAGAGGAGTCACGGTGTCACCTGTTTACACACCCCCAGCGGAGAGACGTCACGGTGTCACCTGTTTACACACCCCCAGCGGAGAGACGTCACGGTGTCACCTGTTTACACACCCCCAATGGAGAGGTGTCATCTGTTTCCAGCCGCCCCCCAGTGGAGAGACGTCACGGTGTCACCTGTTTACACCCCCCCCAGTGGAGAGGTGTCACCTGTTTCCAGCCCCCCCCAGTGGAGAGACGTCACGGTGTCACCTGTTTACACCCCCCCAGTGGAGAGGAGTCACGGTGTCACCTGTTTACACCCCCCCAGTGGAGAGGCATCACGGTGTCGCCTGTTTACACCCCCCCAGCAGAGAGACGTCACGGTGTTGCCTGTTTACACCCCCCCAGTGGAGAGGAGTCACGGTGTCACCTGTTTACACCCCCCCCAGCGGAGAGATGTCACGGTGTCACCTGTTCACACCCCCCAGTGGAGAGGAGTCACGGTGTCACCTGTTTACACCCCCCAGTGGAGAGGTGTCACCTGTTTACACCCACACAGTGGAGAGGAGTCACAGTGTCACCTGTTTACACCCCCCCCAGTGGAGAGGTGTCACAGTGTCACCTGTTTACACCCCCTGCCCCAGTGGAGAGGTGTCACGGTGTCACCTGTTTACACCCCCCAGTGGAGAGGTGTCACAGTGTCACCTGTTTACACCCCCCGCCCCAGTGGAGAGGTGTCACGGTGTCACCTGTTTACACCTCCCAGTGGAGAGGTGTCACCTGTTTACACCCCCCCCAGTGGAGAGGTGTCACCTGTTTCCAGCTCCCCCCAGTGGAGAGACATCACGGTGTCACCTGTTTACACCCCCCCAGTGGAGAGGAGTCACGGTGTCACCTGTTTACACCCCCCCCAGCGGAGAGATGTCATGGTGTCACCTGTTCACACCCCCCAGTGGAGAGGAGTCACGGTGTCACCTGTTTACACCCCCCAGTGGAGAGGTGTCACCTGTTTACACCCACACAGTGGAGAGGAGTCACAGTGTCACCTGTTTACACCCCCCCCCAGTGGAGAGGTGTCACAGTGTCACCTGTTTACACCCCCCGCCCCAGTGGAGAGGTGTCACGGTGTCACCTGTTTACACCCCCCAGTGGAGAGGTGTCATAGTGTCACCTGTTTACACCCCCCGCCCCAGTGGAGAGGTGTCACGGTGTCACCTGTTTACACCCCCCCAGTGGAGAGGTGTCACAGTGTCACCTGTTTACACCCCCCGCCCCAGTGGAGAGGTGTCACGGTGTCACCTGTTTACACCTCCCAGTGGAGAGGTGTCACCTGTTTACACCCCCCCCAGTGGAGAGGTGTCACCTGTTTCCAGCCCCCCCCCAGTGGAGAGACATCACGGTGTCACCTGTTTACACCCCCCCAGTGGAGAGGAGTCACGGTGTCACCTGTTTACACCCCCCCAGTGGAGAGACATCACGGTGTCGCCTGTTTACACCCCCCCAGCGGAGAGACGTCACGGTGTTGCCTGTTTACACCCCCCCAGTGGAGAGGAGTCACGGTGTCACCTGTTTACACCCCCCCCCAGCGGAGAGATGTCACGGTGTCACCTGTTCACACCCCCCAGTGGAGAGGAGTCACGGTGTCACCTGTTTACACCCCCCCAGCGGAGAGACGTCACGGTGTTGCCTGTTTACACCCCCCCAGTGGAGAGGAGTCACGGTGTCACCTGTTTACACCCCCCCCCCAGCGGAGAGATGTCACGGTGTCACCTGTTCACACCCCCCAGTGGAGAGGAGTCACGGTGTCACCTGTTTACACCCCCCAGTGGAGAGGAGTCACGGTGTTGCCTGTTTACACCCCCCCAGTGGAGAGGTGTCACCTGTTTACACCCCCCCAGTGGAGAGGAGTCACAGTGTCACCTGTTTACACCCCCCATTGGAGAGGTGTCACCTGTTTACACCCACACAGTGGAGAGGAGTCACAGTGTCACCTGTTTACACCCCCCCCAGTGGAGAGGTGTCACAGTGTCACCTGTTTACACCCCCCGCCCCAGTGGAGAGGTGTCACGGTGTCACCTGTTTACAACCCCCCAGCGGAGAGACGTCACGGTGTCACCTGTTTACACACCCCCAGTGGAGAGGGGTCACAGTGTCACCTGTTTACACCCCCCCAGTGGAGAGGTGTCAGGGGTCACCTGTTTACACCCACCCCCGCAGTGGAGAGGAGTCACAGTGTCACCTGTTTACACCCCCCCCCCAGTGGAGAGACGTCACAGTGTCGCCTGTTTATACACCCCCCCCAGTGGAGAGGTGTCACCTGTTTACACCCCCCCAGTGGAGAGGAGTCACGGTGTCACCTGTTTACACCCCCCCAGTGGAGAGACGTCACGGTGTCGCCTGTTTACACCCCCCCAGCGGAGAGACGTCACGGTGTTGCCTGTTTACACCCCCCCAGTGGAGAGGAGTCATGGTGTCACCTGTTTACACCCCCCAGTGGAGAGGTGTCACCTGTTTACACCCACACAGTGGAGAGGAGTCACAGTGTCACCTGTTTACACCCCCCCCCAGTGGAGAGGTGTCACGGTGTCACCTGTTTACACCCCCCGCCCCAGTGGAGAGGTGTCACGGTGTCACCTGTTTACACCCCCCAGTGGAGAGGTGTCACCTGTTTACACCCCCCCCAGTGGAGAGGTGTCAGGGGTCACCTGTTTACACCCCCCCCAGTGGAGAGGTGTCAGGGGTCACCTGTTTACACCCCCCCAGTGGAGAGGAGTCACAGTGTCACCTGTTTATACACCCCCCCCCAGTGGAAGGTGTCACCTGTTTACACCCACACAGTGGAGAGGAATCACGGTGTTACCTGTTTACACCCCCTCCCCAGTAGAGAGGTGTCACGGTGTCACCTGTTTACACCCCCCCCAGTGGAGAGGGGTCACAGTGTCACCTGTTTACACCCCCCCCAGTGGAGAGACGTCACAGTGTCGCCTGTTTATACACCCCCCCAGTGGAGAGGTGTCACCTGTTTACACCCCCCCAGTGGAGAGGGGTCACGGTGTCACCTGTTTATACCCCCCCAGTGGAGAGGGGTCACAGTGTCACCTGTTTACACCCCCCCAGTGGAGAGACGTCACAGTGTCGCCTGTTTATACACCCCCCCAGTGGAGAGGTGTCACCTGTTTACACCCCCCCCAGTGGAGAGATGTCACGGTGTCACCTGTTTACACCCCCCCAGTGGAGAGACGTCACAGTGTCACCTGTTTATACACCCCCCCCCCAGTGGAGAGGTGTCACTTGTTTCCAGCCCCCCCCCCAGTGGAGAGATGTCACGGTATCACCTGTTTACACCCCCCCAGTGGAGAGGTGTCACCTGTTTACACCCCCCCAGTGGAGAGACGTCACAGTGTCACCTGTTTATACACCCCCCCAGTGGAGAGGTGTCACCTGTTTACACCCCCCCCAGTGGAGAGACGTCACAGTGTCACCTGTTTACACACCCCCAGTGGAGAGGAGTCACAGTGTCACCTGTTTATACATCCCCCCCAGTGGAAGGTGTCACCTGTTTACACCCACACAGTGGAGAGGAGTCACAGTGTCACCTGTTTACACCCCCCCCCCAGTGGAGAGGTGTCACGGTGTCACCTGTTTACACCCCCCGCCCCAGTGGAGAGGTGTCACGGTGTCACCTGTTTACACCCCCCAGTGGAGAGGTGTCACAGTGTCACCTGTTTACACCCCCCCACAGTGGAGAGGTGTCACGGTGTCACCTGTTTATACACCCCCAGTGGAGAGGAGTCACAGTGTCACCTGTTTATACACCCCCCCCCAGTGGAAGGTGTCACCTGTTTACACCCACACAGTGGAGAGGAGTCACAGTGTCACCTGTTTACAACCCCCCAGTGGAGAGGAATCACAGTGTCACCTGTTTATACACCCCCCCCAGTGGAAGGTGTCACCTGTTTACACCCACACAGTGGAGAGGAATCACGGTGTCACCTGTTTACACTCCCCACCCCAGTAGAGAGGTGTCACGGTGTCACCTGTTTACACCCCCCCAGTGGAGAGGTGTCAGGGGTCACCTGTTTACACCCCCCCAGTGGAGAGGTGTCACGGTGTCACCTGTTTACACCCCCCCAGTGGAGAGACGTCACAGTGTCGCCTGTTTATACACCCCCCCCCAGTGGAGAGGTGTCACCTGTTTACACCCCCCCAGTGGAGAGGTGTCACCGGGTTTACACCCCCCCCAGTGGAGAGGTGTCACGGTGTCACCTGTTTACCCCCCCCCCCCCCGCGATTAGAGAGGCATCAGAGTCGTTGCGCTCTACTGGAGGCAGTGTGGCATGGTGTCTGGGTTGGTCTCAGCGATGCCACTTGGCGTTTGCTTTGCAGAAGAGAAGCGTATTGCGGCAAGGCTCAGCGAAGTTGATATGATGGATCACTTCAAATTTAGTCGGATGTTAAATAGAAGCCCTGTAAGGTCTACAAAACTGATATAAAGAAAACAAAACAGGGAATCAGGCGGGCTAAAGGTGATCTTAAACTATCTCTGGCAAGTAGAATTAAGTGAAATGTACATTTATTATCGAGATCACAAGACAAAGGAGCAGAAGTAGACCATTCGGCCCATTGAGTCTGCTCCACAGCTCCCCCATGAGCTAAACTATTCACCCATGTAGTTCCAATTTCTGGCTTTTTCCCCATATCCCTTGATACCCTGACTAATTAGATACCTGTCAATCTCCTCCTTAAACACCCTCAATGATCGGGCCTCCACAGCTGTACGTGGCAACGAATTCCACAAATCCACGACCCTCTGGCTAAAAAAATTTCTCCTCATCTCTGTTTTAACTGGGTACCCTCTAATTCTAAGACTATGGCCTCCTGTCCTGGACTCACCCACCAAGGGAAACAACCTTTCCGCATCTACTCTGTCCAACCCTTTCAACGTTCAAAATGTTTCTATGAGATCCCCTCTCATTCTTCCATACTGTAATGAATACAATCCAAGAGCCGACAGACGCTCCTCATATGTTAGCCCCTGCATTCTAGGAATCATCCTCGTAAATCTTCTCTGAACTCTCTCCAACATCAGTATATCCTTTCTAAGACAGGGGGTCCAAAACTGCACACAGTATTCCAAATGAGGTCTCACTAATGCCCCATAGAGCCTCATCAACACCACTCTTACTCTTATACACTATTCCTCTTGAAATGAATGCCAACATAGCATTCGCTTTCCTTACCGCCGATCCAACTTGGTGGTTAACCTTTAGGGTATCCTGCACGAGGACCCCCAAGTCCCTTTGCACTTCCGATTTTTGAATTTTCTCCCCATCTAAATAATAATCTGCCCGATTATTTCTTCTTCCGAAATGTATAACCGTACATTTGTCAACGTTGTATCTCATCTGCCATTTCTTTGCCCACTCTCCTAAACTGACTAAGTCTCTCTGCAACCTTTCTGTTTCTTCAACATTTCCTGCTCCTTCACCTATCTTGGTGTCATCCGCAAACTTGGCCACAAAACCATTTAATCCATAATCCAAATCATCGATATACATTGTAAAAAGAAGCGGCCCCAACACTGACCCCTGCGGAACACCACAAGTAACCGGCAACCAATCAGAATAGGATCCCTTTATTCCTACCCTTTGCTTTCTGCCTATCAGCCAATGCTCCACCCATGTCAATATCTCTCCTGTAATTCCATGGGCTCTCATCTTATTAAGCAGCCTCATATATGGCACCTTATTGAAGACCTTTTGAAAATCCAAATACACAACATCCACAAAGTACCAACTATTTCATCATGTACAACTGAGATTCATTTTCTTGTGGGCATTCACAGTAAGTAGAAAGAAACACCATGCAATCAATGAAAAACCACACACAACAGAAAAATGCAGACAACCAGAATACAAAAGACTACAAACTGTGCAAATACAAAAAGAAAAGGAAAAAAAAGAGCAATAAATATTGCGAACACGAATTGTAGAGTCCATAGGTTGCAGAATCAGTTCAGTGTTGGGGAGAGTAAAGATATCACCTCTGGTTCAAGAGCCTGATGGCTGAGGGGTAATAATGTGCTGTGGGACCTGGGGCTCCTGATGGCAGCAATGAGAAGACAGCCTGGCTTGGATGGTGCAGTTACTTGATGGTGGATGTTGCTTTCCTCCTAAGTGTGTCAATGGTGGGTAGGGCTTTACCTGCGATGGGCTATCTGTACTACATTTTGTAGGATTTTCCATTCAAGGGCATTGGTGTTCCCATACCAGGCCATGATGCAGCTTGCCAGTATACTCTCCACTGTGCACCTGTCGAAGTTTGTGAAAGTTTTAGATGACATGCTGAATCTACACAAACCTCTAAGAAAGTAGAGGCAGTGAAATGTCACTTACACGCTGGACCCAAGACAGATCCCCTGAAATAATAATGCCGAGGAATTTAAAGTTGCTCATCCCCTTCACCTCTGATTCCCTGATGAGGACCTTGTAGACCCCTGGTCTCCTTCCCTTGTAGTCAATGATCAGCTCTTTGTTTTTGCTGGATTTGAGTGAGAGGTTGTTGTTGTAGTAACACCACTCAGCCAGATTCTCAACCTCCTTCCTATATGCTGATTTGTCACCACCCTTGATTCGGACACAACTATGGTGTCATCAGCAAATGATCTTAGCATCATATTCATAAATGTGAAACGTAGAGCAGGGGGCTAAGCTCAGCCTGTGGTAAAGCTGTGCTGACTGATGGATGGTGATTGTGGAGGAGATGTTGCCAATCCACACCGACTGTATCTGCAAGTAAGGAAATCCAGGGTCCATTTGCGCAATGAGGTATTGAGGCCAAGGATTTGAAGCTTATTGCTTAGTTTTGAGGAGATGATAGTATTGAATGAAGAGCAGAAGTCAATGAAGAACATTTTTATATGTGTATCTTCACTATCCAGATATTCCATGGTTGAGGGAAGAGCCAGTGAAACAGCGTCTGCTGTTGACCTGTTGTGACGCTAGGCAAGATGGAGCAGATCCAAGTCGCTCAACGAGCAGGAAATGAAAGAATTGTGCTTTATCACCAATCTCTCGAAGCACTTCATCACAGTGGATGTAAGTGCCACTGGACCATAGTAGTGAGGCAGGTTACCATATTCTTCTTGGGCACCGGTATAACTGAAGCCTACTTGAAGCAGGTGGGTACCTCTGACTGCAGAATCATGAGGGTAAAGATATCCGTGAACACACCAGCCATTTGTACAGCACAGGTCATCAGTAATCAGCCAGGTGCTCTGTCTGGGCTGGATGTATCTGTGGGTTCACACTCCTGAAGAATGCTCCCATATTGGCCTCAGAGACTGAAATCACAGGGTTGTCAGGGCTGTGGGAGTTCATAGGTTTCAATAGACCATAAGACCATAAGACAAAGGAGCAGAAGTCGGCCATTTGGCCCATCGAGTCTGCTCTGCCATTTTATCATGAGCTGACCCATTCTCCCATTTAGTCCCACTCCCCCACCTTCTCACCATAACCTTTGATGCCCTGGCTACTCAGATACCTATCAATCTCTGCCTTAAATACACCCAGTGACTTGGCCTCCACTGCTGCCCATGGCAACAAATTCCATAGATTCACCACCCTCTGACCAAAAAAATTTCTTGGCATTTCTGTTGTGAATGGGCGCCCTTCAATCCTTAAGTCATGCCCTCTCGTACTAGACTCCCCCATCATGGGAAACAACTTTGCCACATCCACTCTGTCCGTGCCTTTCAACATTGCATTGATATCCACCAAGCAGAAGGACATAGAAAATAGTGAGATCAAAGGTAATATTATTATCTTGAATGGAACTAGGTTTCTGGAAGAATATTAAATTGGAAGTCCCCAGGACCTGAAGAGATTTATCCTAGATTATTGAAAGAGGCAATTGAGATTGCTGGGGCCTGTATATTCCAGTTGGTCAGACAAAAACTTATTGGTCTATCAGTTTTCCCTTGAGATAGGAACATTAAACATCTTGCAACTCAATACATTGATGGCAGGAGCATCGATTTCAAGAACTTCAGGTAAGCCCTCCGTCCCTCTCCCTCACCATCCCCCATTCCCATTTTCCCCACGTTGCCCCTTCCCCTTTTCTTTCTTCCATGGCCTTCTGTATTCTCCTATTAGATCCCCTCTTCTCCAGCCCTGTATCTCTTTCACTAATCAACTTCCCAGCTTTATTTCACCACTCCTCTTCCCGGTTTCACCTACCTTGCTTTTCTGTCTTCCCTCCCCCACACCCCCCCCCCAACTTTCTAACTTTTTTTCACCTCCTCATCTTTTTTTTCTCCAGTCCTGCTGAAGGGTCTCAGCCTGAAACATTGACTACGCTCTTTTCTAGAGGTGCTGCCAGGTCTGCTGAGTTCCTCCAGCATTTTGTGTGTGTGTTGCTTAGATTTCCAGCATCTGCAGATTTTCTGTTGTTTGCAGTAATGAGTCTGAATCTTTACATTGCCTTGCAGCAGTGGAATCAGTGACTGGATCTGATTCATGTTTGAGTTTTTGCTTGCTTCCTTATTTACAGAATGTGTAAAATTCAGTAAGTTGTGTCACAAGCACGGACTCAGCTGCGCAGCAGATTTGGCAACTGTGCTCGTGAATATACACGTGTCAGGTAATGATTATTTCATTATGACAGTATTTAACTCCTTTCTTTTCATTGTGGCACTTGTCGAGATGCAGCCAAGGGCAGCAATGTTATGCTGCCTGCTTGCATTCGGCCTTGCCTGAGAATAGTGGACTTGGAGGGGAGCTCGGAAATGGTGGTGTGTTCCATACAGTGGTTGCTCTTCTCGGTGATGCTCATTTTAGTTTTGAGAAACGCTGTCAAAAGATTTGGCATATTATAGATGTAACAATCAAGTGCAAGTTGAATTGTCATTCAGCCATACACCTGAATATCGTCAAATGAAACAGCGTTCCATTGGGGCTAAGGTGCATCAGTGGTGGAGGGGTTTACTATTTAAGGAGATGAATAAGATGCTGCTCGTGAGGGCTTCTTTATTTTGGATGGTGGCATGTTTTTTGTGCTTGTTGAAGTTGCATTCAACTAAGCAAGTGGAGAGTACTACATCATTTCTTGACGTGTATTGTGAGTAATGGGAAGGCTTGGGGGAATTGGTGCTCACTTGCTGAAGGATTTTTATCAATCTGGGGTAGGAACATTGGGAGGGGGTGTAAACTTTACCTGGAGCAGCCAGGATGTGCACACCACATTGATGAAGTCAATAGATCTGTCATCTGAGAAACAGCAAGGTCTTGGAGGTAGAGATCTGCTTTTTTTTTCAAAAAGTCATCTAAAATTAGTCGGAGACCAAATTTGTTCACAAATTTTCAGTCCTAACTTGAACCTCTCACATGAGGGTAATGTGTGGGAGATCTCAGCGATGATGAACTTGAAGAAAGGAAATAAATTCTATTTTGGTAACTGTACAAGGTCTTGCTGCAGGGGAAGTCACCACTAGGATCCTCACCCATTTCCTTAGTTTCCAAGAAGCTGCATCTATATCGTAGCATGGATTCTATCTATCCAAAGGCACAACTAGCATGCTTGCTATAGGTTGGCATACAGTTTATGATGTTAACCACTATCTCACTGCAAAAAGAAGATTGTTGGGAGAAGTCTGTGGTCAAGTAGCATCTGGAAAGAAAGGAATTGTTGTCCTTGCCAGTCTACACTGTGTCAGTATTGATAGCTGCCAGCATCTGTAGCTTTGTGTCTAAAATATCAGGGCAAGCTGCTGTTAAGGCTGCGTCTTTATACCAACACTGTTCAACTTTTCTACATCTGGCTTCAATATAATTTCTCCCTGGAGCTGAGTTAATTCCCAATACAAAACAGGAAATACAAGTGGTTGCAGAAACTGGTGTTTGGAGCAACAGTTTGATGGAAGAATTTTATAGTTCCAAGAAGCATCAGTGGGAGGAAAGAAATACTGCCGGTTCATTTCCTCCCACAGGTGCTGCCTGACACACCAAGTTCTTCCAGTAGATTGATGTTGAACCATATAACGATGTTTCTTCCACTCTAGACCATGAAGGCAATACTTGGCAGTGCACATTCAAGTCGTCATCTAATTTATAAGAAAATAGGTCTTCACTAAATACCCACTAAATAAACATGCTGTACACTGCTATCCCATAGCCCTAGTCTTATCACCTCATTTGATTGTAGTCCAGGAATGAAGACTCTAGAAAACTTGAAACTTCCCAACAATTTGGGAACCACTTCAAGGTGAAGAAAGATTTTCTGGTGAAATTCCTCACTGCCTCTCATGTGCCAGCATGACATTTTTAGCAGAGGATGATGGTGTTTGGTGATCAAGATTTGGTACCGACCACAAAGCTGGTGGTGTACTGGGCAGCAGTAATTTCCATCCTCTTGTGTATTTCCATGACAAAGCTTACCTTACCTCCCCAGACCCTAAAAAATACTGTGGTTACTGTCTCCATACAATTCTCCAAGTCTACTGTCAGGATAATAGAGTCCTTTTACAAGTAAACTGAGCATCAAGGATTTAGTTACAGTCAACCGGATATGATGTTACTGCATCACTGGGATCCCTGATACTTGCAGTTCCCAAAGAGGCATTCTATTCACAACCTCGCGACAAGAAAATATTGCCAATATTTTTAAGAAGGAGCTACAAGCTCAGTGAGTCATGCAAGCCCATGGGTGCAAACATAGTGTACCCACAATATTCAATACAACAACACAGGCAGTGGCAACAACATAAACAACAACACAGGCGGTGGCAGCAGCAACGAGACACAAAACAGCAGAATGAAATAAGATAACAGCAAAACAAGCCCCTTTCCCATCCATCCACCAGCGCACTTGCGCACAGACACAAGCTCTCGCAGGCCTCCAACCTCCATTCTCTGGCCTAGACTTGCAGATTTGACCTTTGGTCTTTACCTCCAGACTTGTCATCTTTACTGTTCAATCTTACAGACTTTCGACCTCTGGACCTCCACTTTTGGCCTTGCCCTCTGGACTTCACTGACCTCAAAGTATCGACCCCAGGACTTGCCAATCACAGGTTTGACCTTTGGGCCAAGGTTGAACTTGCATCTGGGATCGATGACCTTTGGTCACAAAGCACATTGGGCCTTGTCTTCCGTTCCTCTGATCCCAGTAGCCTGAAAGTAAGGGGGGTGGTCAATGGCCCTTGAGTCCCACGCCCAAGGGCCTCCAACCTGGTCTCTGACCTGGTCTCCTCAGCGCCTGTTGACCTGATCTGACCCCTGACCTTTGACTGCAGAGCATTCCAACTTGCCCCTTACTCTTCATTCTCCCTCATCCCACTCTCTAAACCATAACCTGACCCCCATATAACCATATAACAATTACAGCACAGCAATAGGCCATCTCAGCCCTTCTATTCCATGCCAAACTCTTACCCTATCCTATTCCCACCAACCTGCACTCTGCCCATAACCCTCCATTCCTTTCTTGTCCATACATCTATCCAATTTTATTTCAATCAACAACATCGAACCTGCCTCAACCACTTCTGCTGGAAGCTCGTTCCACACAGCTACCACTCTCTGAGTAAAGAAGTTCCCCCTCATGTTACCCCTAAACTTTTACCCTTTAACTCTCAACTCATGTCCTCTTGTTTAAGTCTTCCCCACTCTCAATGGAAAATGTCTAACCACGTCAACTCTATCAATCCCCCTCATAATTTTAAACACCTCTATCAAGTCCCCCCTCAACCTTCTACACTTCAAAGAACAAAGACCTAACTTGTTCAACCTTTCTCTGTAACTTAAGAGATGAAACCCAGGCAACATTTTAGTAAACCTTCTCTGTACTCTCTCAATTTTATTGACATCTTTCCTATAATTCGGCGACCAGAACTGTACACAATATCCCAGATTTGGCTTTACCAATGCCTTATACAAATTCAACATTACATCCCAACTCCTATACTCAATGCTCTGATTAATAAAGGCCAGCAAACCAAAAGCTTTCTTCACCACCCCATCCACATGAGATTCCACCTTCAAGGAACTATGCACAATTATTCCTAGATCCCTCTGTTCCACAGCATTCTTCAATGCCCTACCATTTACCATGTATGTCCTATTTTGATTAGTCCTACCAAAATGTTGCACCTCACATTTATCAGCATTAAACTCCATCTGCCATCTTTCAGCCCACTCTTCTAACTGGCCTAAATCTCTCTGCAAGCTTTGAAAATCCACTTCATTATCCACAATGCCACTTATCTTAGTATCATCTGCATACTTACTCATCCAATTTACCACCCCATCATCCAGATCATTAATATATAAGACAAACAACATTGGACCCAGTACAGATCCCTGAGGCACACCGCTACACACCGTCCTCCAATCTGACACAGTTATCCATCACGACTCTCTGGCGTCTCCCATCCAGCCACTGCTGAATCCATTTTACTACCTCGATATTAATGCCTAACGACTGAATCTTCCTAATTAACCTTCCATGTGGAACCTTGTCAAAGGCCTTTCTGAAGTCCATATATACAACATCCACTGCTTTATCCTCGTCAACTTTCCTAGTAACCTCATCAAAAAATACAATAAGATTTGTCAAACCTTCCACGCACAAATCCATGTAGACTGTTCCTAATCAGATCCTGTCTATCCAGATAATTATATATACCATCTCTAAGAATACTTTCCATCAATTTACCCACCACTGACATCAAACTTACAGGCCGATAATTGCTAGGTTTACTCTTAGAACCCTTTTTAAACAATGGAACAACATGAGTAATACGCCAATCCTCCGGCACCATCTCCGTTTCTAATGACATTTGAAATATTTCTTTCAGAGCCCCTGCTATTTCCACACGAACTTCCCTCAAGGTCCCGGAGACTTATCCACTTTTATATTCCTTAAAAGCGCCAGTACTTCCTCTTCTTTAATTGTCATACTTTCCATAACTACCCTTCTTGTTTCCTTTACCTTACACAATTCAATATCCTTCTCCTTAGTGAATACCGAAGAAAAGAAATTGTTCAAAATCTCCCCCATCTCTTTTGGCTCCACACATAGCCGTCCACTCTGATTCTCTAAGGGACCAATTTTATCCCTCACTATCCTTTCACTATTAATATAACTGTAGAAACCCTTTGGCTTTATTTTCACCTTACTTGCCAAAGCAGCCTCGGATTTTCCTTTAGCTTTTCTAATTTCTTTCTTAAGATTCTTTTTACATTCTTTATATTCCTTGAGCACCTCATTAACTCCAAGCTGCCTATATTTATTGTAGATCCCTCTCTTTTTCCGAACCAAGTTTCCAATATCCCTTGCAAACTATGGCTCTCTCTAACTTTTAACCTTTCCTTTCAACCTAACAGGAACATAAAGATCCTGTGCCCTCAAAATTTCACCTTTAAATGACCTCCATTTCTCTGTTACGTCCTTCCCATAAAACAAATTGTCCCAATCTACTCCTTCTAAATCCTTTCGCATCTCCTCAAAGTTAGACCATAAGACAAAGGAGCAGAAGTCGGCCATTTGGCCCATGGAGTCTGCTCCGCCATTTTATCATGAGCTGATCCATTCTCCCATTTAGTCCCACTCCACTTCTCATCATAACCTTTGATGCCCTGGCTACTCAGATACCTATCAATCTCTGCCTTAAATACACCCAATGATTTGGCCTCCACTGCTGCCCGTGGCAACAAATTCCATAGATTCACCACCCTCTGACTAAAAAAATTTCTTCGCATTTCTGTTCTGAAAGGGCGCCCTTCAATCCTGAAGTCATGCCCTCTCGTACTAGACTCCCCCATCATGGGAAACAGCTTTGCCACATCCACTCTGTCCATGCCTTTCAACATTCGAAATGTTTCTATGAGGTCTCCCCTCGTTCTTCTAAACTCCAAGGAATATAGTCCAAGAGCGGACAAACGTTCCTCATATATTAACCCTCTCATTCCTGGAATTATTCCAGTGAATCTTCTCTGTACCCTCTCCAATGTCAGCACATCCTTTCTTAAATAAGGAGACCAAAACTGCCCACAGTACTCCAAGTGAGGTCTCACCAGCACCTTATAGAGCCTCAACATCACATCTCTGCTCCTATACTCTATTCCTCCAGAAATGAATGCCAACATGGTATTCGCCTTCTTCACCACTGACTCAACCTGGAGGTTAACCTTAAGGGTATCCCGCAAAAGGACTCCCAAGTCCCATTGCATCTCAGAGCTTTGAATTCTCTCTCCATTTAAATAATAGTCTGCCCATTTATTTCTTCTGCCAATGTGCATAACGGTACACTTTCCAACATTGTACTTCATTTGCCACTTCTTTGCCCATTCTTCCAATCTATCCAAGTCTCTCTGCAGACTCTCTGTTTCCTCAGCACTACCGGCCCCTCCACCTATCTTCGTATCGTCAGCAAACTTAGCCACAAAGCCATCTATTCCATAATCCAAATTGTTGATGTATAATGTAAAAAGAAGCGGCCCCAACACGGACCCCTGTGGAACACCGCTGGTAACCGGCAGCCAAGCAGAATAGGATCCCTTTATTCCCACTCTCTGTTTTCTGCCATCAGCCAACGCTCTATCCACGTATGTAACTTTCCTGTAATTCCATGGGCTCTTATCTTGTTAGGTAGCCTCATGTGTGGCACCTTGTCAAAGGCCTTCTGAAAATCCAAATATACAACATCCACTGCATCTCCCTTGTCTAGCCTACTGGTAATTTCCTCAAAAAATTGTAATAGGTTTGTCAGGCAGGATTTTCCTTCAAGGAATCCATGCTGAGTTCTGCCTATCTTGTCATATGCCTCCAGGTACTTTGTAACCTCATCCTTGACAATCGACTCCAACAACTTCCCAACCACGGGTGTCAAGCTAACAGGTCCTTTTTGCTTCCTTGCCCCCTTCTTAAATAGCGGAGTGACATTTGTAGTCTTCCAGTCCTCCGGAACCATGCCAGAATCTATCAACTTTTGAAAGACCATCACTAATGCCTCGGCAATCTCCACAGCTACTTCCTTCAGAACACGCGGGTGCATTCCATCTGGTCCAGGAGATTTATCTACCTTTAGACTATTCAGCTTCCTGAGTACTTTCTCTGTCGTAATTGTGACTGCGCACACTTCTCTTCCCTGCCACCCTTGAGTGTCCGGTATACTGCTGATGTCTTCCTCAGTGAAGACTGATGCAAAATACTTGTTCAGTTCCTCTGCCATCTCCTTATCTCCCATTACAATTTCTCTGGCATCATTTTCTATCGGTCCTATATCTACTCTCACCTGTCTTTTACTCTTTATATACTTGAAAAAGCTTTTAGTATTCTCTTTGATATTATTTGCTAGCTTCCTTTCATAGTTAATATTTTCCCTCTTAATGACCTTCTTAGTTTCCTTTTGTAAGCTTTAAAAACTTCCCAATCCTCTGTCTTCCCACTAATTTTTGCTTCCTTGTATGCCCTCTCCTTTGCTTTAACTTTGGCTTTGACTTCTCTTGTCAGCCTTACATCCTTCTTCCATTCGAAAATTTCTTCTTTTTTGCAATATAACTGTCTTGCACCTTCCTCACTTCTCGCATAAACTCCAGCCACTGCTGCTCCGCCATCCTTCCCGCCAATGTCCCTTCCAGTCAACTTTGGCCAGTTCCTCTCTCATGCCACTGTAATTTCCTTTACTCCACTGAAATACCGACACATCAGATTTCGGCTTCTCTTTTTCAAATTTCACAGTGAACTCAGTCATGTTATGATCACTGCCTCCTAATGGTCCCTTCACCTCAATCTCTCTAATCACCTCTGGTTCATTACACAATACCCAATCCAGTACAGCCGATCCCCTAGTGGGCTCAACAACAAGCTGTTCTAAAAAACCACCTCGTAGACATTCTGCAAATTCTCTCTTGAGATCCAGTGCTGACCTGATTTTTCCAATCCACTCGCATGTTAATTTCCCCACAATTATCATAACACTGCCCTTTTGACAAGCCTTTTCTATTTCCTGTTGTTACTTGTAGTCCACATCACTGCAGCTGTTGGGAGACCTATAAATAACTGTCATCAGGGTCCTCTTACCCCTGCAATTTCTTAGCTCAACCCATAAAGATTCTGCACCTTCTGATCCTATATCACCTCTTTCTAATGATTTAATATCATTTCTTACCAATAAAGCCACGCCTCCCCCTCTGCCTACCTTCCTATCCTTCTGATACACCGTGTATCCTTTTTCCAATCAAAAATCTCAACCCTGGGTCCAGTCCTATCCTTCTCCATAATTATATTGAAACTAATGGTATTGTGATCACTGGACCCAAAGTGCTCCCCAACACATACCTCCGTCACCTGCCCTAACTCATTCCCTAACAGGAAATCCAACACTGCCCCTTCCCTAGTTGGTATCTCTATGTATTGCTGCAAAAAACTATCCTGCACACATTGGACAAACTCCAAACCATCCATATCTCCCTAACCTCTCTCCAAACCATAACCTGACCATCCACTCTCCCCAACCTATCTCTAAACCATAACCTGACCTCCATATCTCTTTAACCTGTCTCAAAACCATAACCTGACCCCTAACTCCCTGCTACCAACCTTATAGTTCCCACACATCGCACTTCCCGCTTCTACCTCCTACCCAAGATCCACAAACCTGCCTGTCCTGGCTGACCTATTGTCTCAGCTTGCTTCTGCCCCACTGAACTTGTTTCTGCATACCTCGACACAGTTTTATCCCCCCTTGTTCAATCCCTTCCTACCTATGTTCGTCACACTTCTCACGCTCTTAAACTTTTCGATGATTTTAATTTCCTGGGCCCCCACTGCTTTATTTTGTGACAAAAGGCCAAGTTATCAGAAGATTGATGCTGATGAGAGAGATAAGAGAGACAAATGGAGAAACGTTCAAAATGTTAATGAGAGAGGAAAGAGAGATAACAGAAAGAGACACTGGTCCGAGTATTGACAGACAGGTTACTTTGAACCTGAACTGTTTGAAGTTTGATGGACAGGCGATACCCCACCAGGGGGATAAAAGGAACAGGTTCGCTAAGGCACGACACACACCACGAGATAACGAGACCCTGGAAAAGCGGTCCCTCTCTCCCTCTCTCCCTCTCTCCCTCTCTCCCTCTCTCCCTCTCTCCCTCTCTCCCTCTCTCCCTCTCTCCCTCTCTCCCTCTCTCCCTCTCTCCCTCTCTCCCTCTCTCCCTCTCTCCCTCTCTCCCTCTCTCCCTCTCTCCCTCTCTCCCTCTCTCCCTCTCTCCCTCTCTCCCTCTCTCCCTCTCTCCCTCTCTCCCTCTCTCCCTCTCTCCCTCTCTCCCTCTCTCCCCACCCCCCCCAACGGCACAACAGCGATTACTGCGAACTGTACTAAGCTGAACTGAATTCTGCATCATCTGAGACTGATCATTTTACCCCTAGACTGCGATAGAGCTTGATTGATTCCTATTACCCTAGATCTGTGTACATATGTGTTTTATCATTGCTAACCTGTTGTATTTATATCCTTACGATTAGAGTACTGTGTTACTTATTTCTTTAATAAAACTTTCTTAGTTCCAGTAATCCAGACTCCAATTAAGTGGTCCATTTCTGCTGGTTTGGCAACCCAGTTATGGGGTACGTAACAATTTTCACCATGGATGTCCAGTCCCTATATATTTACATCCCCCATCAGGAAGGTCTCAAAGCTCTCCGCTTCTTTTTGGATTCCAGACCTAATCAGTTCCCCTCTACCACCACTCTGCTCCGTCTAGCGGAATTAGTCCTTACTCTTAATAATTTCTCCTTTGGCTCCTCCCACTTCCTCCATACTAAAGGTGTAGCTATGGGCACCTGTATGGGTCCTAGCTATGCCTGCCTTTTTGTTGGCTTTGTGGAACAATCTATGTTCCGTGCCTATTCTGGTATCTGTCCCCCACTTTTCCTTCGCAACATCGATGACTGCATTGGCGCTGCTTCCTGCATGCATGCAGAGCTCGTTGACTTTATTAACTTTGCCTCCAACTTTCACCCTGCCCTCAAGTTTACCTGGTCCTTTTCTGACACCTCCCTCCCCTTTCTAGACCTTTCTGTCTCTATCTCTGGAGACAGTTTATCTACTGATGTCTACTATAAGGCTACTGACTCTCACAGCTATCTGGACTATTCCTCTTCTCACCCTGTCTCTTGCAAAAATGCCATCCCCTTCTCGCAATTCCTCCGTCTCCGCCGCATCTGCTCTCAGGATGAGGCTTTTCATTCCAGGACAAGGGAGATGTCCTCCTTTTTTAAAGAAAGGAGCTTCCCTTCCTCCACTATCAACTCTGCTCTTAAACGCATCTCCCCCATTTCACGCACATCTGCTCTCACTCCATCCTCCTGCCACCCCAAAAGGAATAGGGTTCCTCTTGTCCCCTTGTCCTCACCTACTACCCCACCAGCCTCCGGTCCAACATATTATCCTCCGTAACTTCCACCACCTCCAACAGGATCCCACCACTAAGCACATCTTTCCCTCCCACTCCCGCTTTCCGCAGGGATCGTTCCCTACGTGACTCCCTTGTCCATTCATAGTCATAGTCATACTTTATTGATCCAGGGGGAAATTGGTTTTCATTACAGTTGCACCATAAATAATAAATAGTAATAGAAATAGTAATAATAATATTGCTATTAGTCGATAGTAAATAGTAATAGTCATAGAAATAATAAATAGTAATAGAATAGTAATAGAAAATAATAATAAATAGTTAAATAGTAATATGTAAATTATGCCAGTTAATTATGAAGTAGGTCCAGGACCAGCCTATTGGCTCAGGGTGTCTGACCCTTCAAGGGAGGAGTTGTAAAGTTTGATGGCCATAGGCAGGAATGACTTCCTATGATGCTCAGTGTTGCATCTCGGTGGAATGAGTCTCTGGCTGAATGTACTCCTGTTATCACCCAGTACATTATGTAGTGGATGGGAGACATTGACCAAGATGGCATGCAACTTAGACAGCATCCTCTTTTCAGACACCACCGTCAGAGAGTCCAGTTCCATCTCCACAACATCACCAGCCTTACGAATGAGTTTGTTGATTCTGTTGGTGTCTGCTACCCTCAGCCTGCTGCCCCAGCACACAACAGCTAACATGATAGCACTGGCCACCACAGACTCGTAGAACATCCTCAGCATCGTCCGGCAGATGTTAAAGGACCTCAGTCTCCTCAGGAAGTAGAGACAGCTCTGACCCTTCTTGTAGACAGCCTCAGTGTTCTTTGACCAGTCCAGTTTATTGTCAATTCGTATCCCCAGGTATTTGTAATCCTCCACCATGTCTACACTGACCCCCTGGATGGAAACAGGGGTCACCGGTACCTTAGCTCTCCTCAGGTCTACCACCAGCTCATTAGTGTTTTTCACATTAAGCTGCAGATAATTCTGCTCACATCATGTGATCGTCCTCCCCATCCCTCCCCACTGATCTCCCATCTGACACTTATCCTTGTAAGCGGAATAAGTGTTATACATGCCCTTACACTTCCTCCCTTACCACCATTCAGGGCCCCAGACAGTCCTTCCAGGTGAGGCGACACTTCACCTATGAGTCGGCTGGGGTGATTTACTGCGTCCGGTGCTCCCGATGTGGCCCTCGATATATTGGTGAGACCCGACATAGACTGGGAGATCATTTTGCTGAACACCTACGCTCTGTCCGCCAGAGAAAGCAGGATCTCCCAGTGGCCACACATTTTAATTCCACATCCCATTACCATTCTGATATGTCCATCCACGGCCTCCTCTACTGTAAAGATGAAGCCACACTCAGGTTGGAGGAACAACACCTTATATTCCATCTGTGTAGCCTCCAACCTGATGGCATGAACATTGACTTCTCTAACTTCCGCTAATGCCCCACCTCCCCCTCGTACCCCATCCGTTATTTATTTATATACACACATTCTTTCTCTCTCGCTCCTTTTTTTCCCTCTGTCCCTCAGACTATACTCCTTGCCCATCCTCTGGGTTTCCACCCCCCTCCCCCTTTTCCTTCTCCCTGGGCCTCCTGTCCCATGATCCTCTCATATCCCTTTTGCCAATCACCTGTCCAGCTCTTGGCTCCATCCCTCCCCCTCCTGTCTTCTCCCATCATTTTGGATCTCCCCCTCCCCCTCCCATTTTCAAATCTCTTACTAGCTCTTCCTTCAATTTTTCCTGAGGAAGGGTCTCGGCCTGAAACGTCGACTGTACCTCTTCCTGGAGATGCAGCCTGGCCTGCTGCGTTCACCAGCAACTTTGATGTGTGTTGCTTGAATTTCCAGCATCTGCAGAATTCCTCGTGTTTACCCTATCTCCCTAACCTGTCTCTAAACCTTAACTTGACTCCTATCTCCCAAACCTGTCTCTAAACCATAACCTGACCCCCCATCTCCCTAACCTGTCTCTAAACCATAACCTGACCCTAATCTCCCTAACCTGTCTCTAAACCATAACTTGACCCCCCCCAATCTCCCAAACCTGTCTCTAAACCATAACCTGACCCCAATCTCCCTAACCTGTCTCTAAACCACAACTTGACCCCCCCAATCTCCCAAACTTGTCTCTAAACCATAACTTGACCCCCCCCAATCACCCTAACCTGTCTCTAAACCATAACCTGACCCCGATCTCCCTAACCTGTCTCTAAACCACAACTTGACCCCCCCCAATCTCCCTAACCTGTCTCTAAACCATAACCTGACCCCAATCTCCCTAACCTGTCTGTAAACCATAACCTGACCCCCCATCTCCCTAACCTGTCTCTAAACCATAACCTGACCCCAATCTCCCTAACCTGTCTCTAAACCATAACTTGACCCCCCCAATCTCTCAAACCTGTCTCTAAACCATAACCTGACCCCCCATCTCCCTAACCTGTCTCTAAACCATAACCTGACCCTAATCTCCCTAACCTGTCTCTAAACCATAACTTGACCCCCCCAATCTCCCAAACCTGTCTCTAAACCATAACCTGACCCCAATCTCCCTAACCTGTCTCTAAACCACAACTTGACCCCCCCAATCTCCCAAACTTGTCTCTAAACCATAACTTGACCCCCCCCCAATCACCCTAACCTGTCTCTAAACCATAACCTGACCCCGATCTCCCTAACCTGTCTCTAAACCACAACTTGACCCCCCCCAATCTCCCTAACCTGTCTCTAAACCATAACCTGACCCCAATCTCCCTAACCTGTCTGTAAACCATAACCTGACCCCCCATCTCCCTAACCTGTCTCTAAACCATAACCTGACCCCAATCTCCCTAACCTGTCTCTAAACCATAACTTGACCCCCCCAATCTCTCAAACCTGTCTCTAAACCATAACCTGACCCCAATCTCCCTAACCTGTCTCTAAACCATAACCTGACCCCAATCTCCCTAACCTGTCTCTAAACCATAACCTGACCCCAATCTCCCTAACCTGTCTCTAAACCATAACCTGACCCCGATCTCCCTAACCTGTCTCTAAACCATAACCTGACCCCCCCATCACCCTAACCTGTCTCTAAACCATAACCTGACCCCGATCTCCCTAACCTGTCTCTAAACCACAACTTGACCCCCCCCAATCTCCCTAACCTGTCTCTAAACCATAACCTGACCCCCCAATCTCCCAAACTTGTCTCTAAACCATAACCTGACCGCTATCTCCCTGCATTGTCCCCAAAACCGTCCCCAAGAACAATCAAAAAGTAAGTCTGAGCCATGAATCACGGACATCACAGCTCAGTGCCATCTTGACCACACTTGACCTACATTGGACCATGTTGTTGGTGGCAAAGGGTCTCCTTCGTGCAAATACCACAGCCAGCAAGACTTGGTCACTGAGTTACTCTGCAGCAACTTACCAAGGATAGTTCGACAGCATAGTTCAAAACTTGGATCACTATTACTTCTGCAGAGAGCAGAAGTGCATGGGGCATCAATATCTATTAGTTCCTCTCCAAGTCACACTCCATCCTGCCTTCAAAAATACTATCATTGTTTCTTTGTCTAGAAAGCTAGCATAGTAACAATGTCTAGGGAATTAGGACAATTAGGAATTTGCTTGTTTGTACTGCAGGCCTTGCCAGCCAGCATCAAGATCCATGATTGTTTATTACACATGAGTAAAGGAGAACTGATGCAGCAAAAAAATCACAATAAGCAAAAAGAGTGTAATATATAAACACAATATAAATTCATAAGATTATCGTGTATGTATAGACTGATTGTATGTTCATAAAGTGATGCTAAGTACAGGATTGTCTGTACATCAGGTGACTTTGACAGGAAAAGATAAAGTAGTGGGGCTGGTGGGGTGAGTTAATGGGTGGAGGTGTTGATGGTTTGAAGAAACTAACTGTTTATTGAGTCTGTTGATCCTGGCATTGATGTTGCTTAGCCTCCTCGCTGATGGGAATGGGACAGGGTGGATGGGATCCTTCATGATATTGCTCACCTTTTTCCGGCACCTTGACGCGTTGGACAATCTTAGCTAACTGTTGTAGAGCCCTCCTTTCTGCCGAGTCTCACAGTGATGCAGCATTTTCCGATGCTCCCAACTGTGCACCTGGAGAAAGTTGTAAGCATTGATGTGCACAGTCCAGCTCTCTCCAGCCTCCTCACAAAGTAAAGGTGTTGGTGAGCTTTCGTTTACTGTGAAGGATGCGTCCTGGGACCATGAGAGGTTATGCGAGGTGCACTCCCGTGAGTTTGAAATTACTTGTAGTTCCCACTGCTGTGGTGCCGATGCAAAGAGGAGTGTGAGTGGTAAACGAGTCATTCTGAAGACAATAACAATTTGCTTTCTCTTCTTGACATTGGGGAAGTGGCTATTTGCCTGGCACCAAGCCTAGAGTTTCCACCTACATTCCTTTGATGATTGATCAAGTGATCTTGGTTCTAGATTGGAAGAAACATGTTATATGTTTAAACATTGACTTGCTGGAAGAGCTCAGTGGGCCAGGCAGCAGTTGTGGGAGGAGACATGTCTACATTAATAAATAATGAATAAACCTGGGCTGCCCACCGAATTTGAACTTCATGATAGAGTGAGCAATGTGCCAGGTTCTGAGGTTGCAGAATGTAGTGGGAATGCATTTCCACGCAGCAACTACTTGGGATGTTGGGCAGGATCTGTGGGGAGAGCAACAGACAAGATTTTTTTTGTGTCAGTAACCTTTGCTAAACAATGAGATTTTGAGCAAAGCTGAGGCAATGAAAGATGGGAAACTTCCTTTTTTTAAAAAAAATTGTTTGCTTTTTGATTCTGTAAGGCGAGAGCTCGGAAACCGGCATCACATTCCCTGTATGTGTCTACATACTTGGCGATAATAAAGGATTCTGATCAGCCACGCACTTTTCACCCATGTGTGCATGTCCCAGGCTGCTTTGCCGTCAGTAAGCTACATTTTCAGTGCAGTCAGCGCTGTAAACTGGAACTTCTGAAGGTGAAGGAGTCCCTCTAAGGGTCAGATTGTTGAGTTCAAATTGTTGGTGTGGAACTTTAACCTGAACAAAGTTTGCCAAATGAGGGCCTGCATGGGAATACCAGAACCACAGTTAAACCCAATATTTTTTAAACTGCTAGTTGAAAAGAAAGTTCTGTTCCATGAGTTTATGCTGAACTCTATTGGAAAATAAGAACTTGAGAAAAAATATCAGCAGGCACAGGCTACTTAACCCCTGAAGATCTGCTTCAGCGTTCAATGTGATCAGGGCTGATCCCTGCTGGCTTCAACTCCTCTGCAATGGTAAATGTAGCACTCAATTCCTTGCTTTTCAAGTATTTATCTATGTCCATTTCAAATAAATATAATGATCAATTTCCACCATTCTCAGTGGCAGGGATTCAGTACCTTCTGAGCAAAGACATTGCTATGCACCTCAGTTTTAAATAATCAGCCCCTTATTTTGTAGCTATGTCCTTTGTTTGTGACTCTTTGCCCTCGTCAAAACATCAAGTCCCTTATAATCTTATAAAGTTGCAGTGAAATCAAAGCAAAAGGTATCAAATACTGGTCTTAAGGTGTTATACTTAAATGCACGCAGCATAAGGAATAAGGTGGATGGTCTTGTTGTACAGCTACAGATTGGCAGGTATGATATTGTGGCCATCACTGAGACGTGGCTAAAGGATGCATGTCTCTGGGAGCTGAACGTCCAAGGATACACGGTGTATCGGAAGGATAGGAAGGTAGGCAGAGGGGGAGGTGTGGCTTTATTGGTAAGAAATGATATTAAATCATTGGAAAGAGGTGATATAGGATCGGAAGGTGCAGAATCTTTATGGGTTGAGCTAAGGAATAGCAGGGGTAAAAAGACCCTGATGGCAGTTATTTATAGGCCTCCAAACAGCTGCAGGGATGTGGACTACAAATTACAACAGGAAATAGAAAAGGCTTGTCAGAAGGGCAGTGTTATGATAATTGTGGGGGATTTTAACATGCGAGTAGATTGGAAAAATCAGGTCGGCACTGGATCTCAAGAGAGAGAATTTGTAGAATGTCTGTGAGATGGCTTTTTAGAACAGCTTGTTGTTGAGCCTACTAGGGAATCGGCTGGATTGGGTATTGTGTAATGAACCAGAGGTGATTACAGAGATTGAGGTGAAGGAACCCTTAGGAGGCAGTGATCATAACATGATTGAATTCACTGTGAAATTAGAAAAAGAGAAGCCGAAATCTGATGTGTCGGTATTTCAGTGGAGTAAAGGAAATTACAGTGGCATGGGAGAGGAACTGGCCAAAGTTGACTGGAAAGAGACACTGGCGGGAAAGACGGCAGAGCAGCAGTGGCTGGAGTTTATGCGAAAAATGAGGAATGTGCAAGACAGGTATATTCCAAAAAAGAAGAAATTTTCGAGTGGAAAAAGGATGCAACCGTGGTTGACAAGAGAGTCAAAGCCAAAGTTAAAGCAAAGGAGAGGGCATACAAGGAAGCAAAAATTTAGTGGGAAGACAGAGGATTGGGAAGCTTTTAAAACCTTACAAAAGGAAACCAAGAAGGTCATTAAGAGAGAAAAGATTAACTATGAAAGGAAGCTAGCAAATAATATTGAAGAGGATACTGAAAGCTTTTTCAAGTATATAAAGAGTAAAAGACAGGTGAGAGTAGATATAGGACCGATAGAAAATGATGCTGGAGAAATTGTAATGGGAAATGAGGAGATGGCAGAGGAACTGAACAAGTATTTTGCATCACTCTTCACTGAGGAAGACAGCAGGATACCGGACACTCAAGGGTGGCAGGGAAGAGAAGTGTGCACAGTCACAATTACGACAGAGAAAGTACTCAGGAAGCTGAATAGGCTAAAGGTCGATAAATCTCCTGGACCAGATGGAATGCACCCTCGTGTTCTGAAGGAAGTAGCTGTGGAGATTGCGGAGGCATTAGCGATGATCTTTCAAAAGTCGATAGATTCTGGCATGGTTCCGGAAGACTGGAAGTTTGCAAATGTCACTCCGCTATTTAAGAAGGGGGCAAGGAAGCAAAAAGGAAATTATAGACCTGTTAGCTTGATGTCGGTGGTTGGGAAGTTGTTGGAGTCGATTGTCAAGGATGAGGTTACAAAGTACCTGGAGGCATATGACAAGATAGGCAGAACTCAGCATGGATTCCTTGAAGGAAAATCCTGCCTGACAAACCTATTACAATTTTTTGAGGAAATTACCAGTAGGCTAGACAAGGGAGATGCAGTGGATGTTGTATATTTGGATTTTCAGAAGGCGTTTGACAAGGTGCCACACATGAGTCTACTTAACAAGATAAGAGCCCATGGAATTACGGGAAAGTTACATACGTGGATAGAGCGTTGGCTGATTGGCAGGAAACAGAGAGTGGGAATAAAGGGATCCTATTCTGGTTGGCTGCCGGTTACCAGTGGTGTTCCACAGGGATCAGTGTTGGGGCCGCTTCTTTTTACATTGTACATCAACGATTTGGATTATGGAATAGATGGCTTTGTGGCTAAGTTTGCTGACGATACGAAGATAGGTGGAGGGGCCGGTAGTGCTGAGGAAACGGAGAGTCTGCAGAGAGACTTGGATAGATTGGAAGAATGGGCAGAGAAGTGGCAAATGAAGTACAATGTTGGAAAGTGTATGGTTATGCACATTGGCAGAAGAAATAAATGGGCAGACTATTATTTAAATGGAGAGAGAATTCAAAGTTCTGAGATGCAACGGGACTTGGGAGTCCTCATATAGGATTCCCTTAAAGTTAACCTCCAGGTTGAGTCAGTAGTGAAGAAGGCGAATGCAATGTTGGCATTCATTTCTAGAGGAATAGAGTATAGGAGCAGGGATGTGATGTTGAGGCTCTATAAGGCGCTGGTGAGACCTCACTTGGAGTACTGTGGGCAGTTTTGGTCTCCTTATTTGAGAAAGGATGTGCTGACGTTGGAAAGGGTACAGAGAAGATTCACGAGAATGATTCCGGGAATGAGAGGGTTAACATATGAGGAACGTTTGTCTGCTCTTGGACTGTATTCCTTGGAGTTTAGAAGAATGAGGGGAGACCTCATAGAAACATTTCGAATGTTAAAAGGCATGGACATAGTGGATGTGGCAAAGTTGTTTCCCATGATGGGGGAGTCTAGTACGAGAGGGCATGACTTCAGGATTGAAGGGCGCCCTTTCAGAACAGAAATGCGAAGACATTATTTTAGTCAGAGGGTGGTGAATCTATGGAATTTGTTGCCACAGGCAGCAGTGGAGGCCAAGTCATTGGGTGTATTTAAGGCAGAGATTGATAGGTATCTGAGTAGCCAGGGCATCAAAGGTTATGGTGAGAAGGCGGGGCAGTGGGACTAAATAGGATAAAATGGATCAGCTCAGGATAAAATGGATCAGCTCACGATAAAATGGCGGAGCAGACTCGATGGGCCGAATGGCCTACTTCTGCTCCTTTGTCTTATGGTCTATGGTCTTATAAGTGACTGAGGACCTAGCCTAGCAAGGGGAGGGAGTATTTCTTAGGCAGAGGCAATAACTCTAACTTTTAAGGTTTCTGTGGAGAAGGACCGGGATAATCTGTAAATTAAGATTTTGAACTGTGGGTAGAACTGCCAAAAGTAGACTGGGAGCAGTTATTTGCAGGGATGCCTGCATGCAACCAGTGGGAGTCGTTCAAAAGAAATGGTGAGAGTTCAGAACCTACATGTTCCTGTAATAGTGAAATAACAAGCCTAAAGAGCACAGATATAAAGCGTTGGGTTAAGGTTAAAAAAAAAATTGTATGGTAGCCAAGAATTCTGAGGAATAAGATTTGGAAAAGCAGGGAATATGCAAACATTGCCAACATGGCTTTGTTAGAGCAAGATCATACTTTATTTAACTTTTTTGAAGTGATGTTGAGGGGCAAGTTTAGTACCAATAAGGCCTTGGACAAAATCTGAAAGGTAATTTGGCAAATTGTATCCAAAATTGACTTGTTGCGGAGAGCCAGAGGGTGATGGTGAAAGCCGTTTTTGAGATTGGAAGCCTGTGATATCTGGAGTGTTGCGTGGATTAATACCATTGGTGATATACATTGACAATCTGGATTTGATTGCAAGAGATATGAGGGTTAAGTTTGCAGCTGAACACAGAAAAGATGATTTTGTTGATGGTGAGGACGGTGCATGACAATATTCATGTTGATATTATGAGCAGAGAAACAGCAGATGGAAGTGCGAGGGGAGACGTCTTGAGGGGCCAGTAAATCTAAGATGTATATAAAACAAATGATAGGACTCTGGGAATCTGAAGCAGCAAGGGATGTTGGTGTACTTGTCCAAGGATTCCTGAAGGCAGAAGCACAGGCTGTGATAAAATGGTTGAGAAGTTTTGAAGGACACCCCTTAATTAGCTAAGGTGTCAAATAGGCCACGATTGAATTATGTGTGCAACTCTCGTCAACACATTCTAGGACGGATGTCATTTAGAGGAGATATGCCAGGATGTTGCTTGATATGAGGAGTTTACGAGTGGACACTGGATAGGCAGGATTTATTTCCCCTGCAACAGAGAATGTTGAGGGGGATGTTACTGAGACATACAAAAATATGAGGGGCATAGATGGCACAAATCTTTTCCCCTTAACAGAGCGTTCAATAACCAGAGGACATATGTTTATGGTAAGACTTAAAGAAATTTAGATCAGATTTGAGTCAGCTTCTCTTCTTTAACCCAGAGATGGTTAAACACCACCTCACGGGATGGTGGAGTCAGGTTCTCTCAACTGTAATAAATATTTAGATCATACTTGAAGTGCTGTGGATAGAGGGCTGTAGGCCGGGTGCTGAAAAATACGGTTAGACTAGTTATGTGCTTGATGGTCGCCATGAGTGTTATGGTATGGCTGACAAGACCTGTATCAGTTCTTAAGACAGTGATAATAGTGGTCAGAGAGGTGTCCAACGAGTGACAGACAACTGGAAACTTGGGTTGGGAATCTCTGAGCAGCAAATTAGACAAATGTAATACACTCAAGTAGTACTATATAGGATACTGTGTGTAGGAACTCATTTACAGCACTATACCGTGTCCTCTGCAATAGACTGTACATGGGTTTTACCAGAGAGGAGTGTTCAATCGAAGTTGGAAAGGAAGAAGGTAAAAAGGGTGAGTGTTATCTTGCACAGGGGAAGTGTTGGGGTTAATTGAGGAATGGACCTTTGCCCATGGTACCACTATGTTCAGTTTGATCTCTCCTTAATGTTTGCAGTGTGAAACCAGGACTTTTTCTGTGAACGACGTCACTCCTCGTGTTGTCCTGGGTCAAGACTTGACAGGTGGATTTTTGAGAACAATCCCAAAATGTTTCTCAGTCGACTGATCTACCTCCTGTCACAAAGTCAGTGTGGTAGCTCAGTTCTGTATTTCTGAGGATGCTCGATCTGCCACGGTGCTACTGACGTACTGCTGGGAATAAATACTGAAATCTTCCCAGGCTGTGTATAACGTGACCTTCCTAACCTGAGTGCTTCGTCCAAGAGAAGTCCAGCATGAGGAGTACTGACTGAGGAAAGTTTGAATGCAGTTACCAGGAAGACAGTTCCTTGTCACGAAGTGCAGAGTTTATACAGAAGTCCTCTGGAATCGCACACTCCCAACTTTGTGCCACTGTGGCAGAACACCCACTGGGTTATTTCTGGAAAAATGATGGGGGAAATTTTTTATGTATGATTCTGCAAGCCTGTTGTTTTACTTGACAGCTCTCTAAGTTAGGCATATAGGATCATATGTTTGTGAGGGGAACTTTGTATAGTTGGGTGCCCATGAATTTCACCTGTCATATCTATGGTGTTGAAGGTTGATCTGTATGGTTATATTCCCATTTTTTATTACAATGATTTTTACATTAAGGTCAACTATTCATCATATTCTGGTTTAGATTAAGTAAGAGATCTTACTGATGAACTGTAATTCCTCATGTACTGTTAGGGTGGTGGTGTGGAGATACGTCTCTACCAAAGGAGGTGTAAGGTGTTCCTTCTCTCTGTAGCCTGCAGGTCACCCTTGGGCAAGGTGTAGTACCTGCTTAGCCCCCACAATCAAGAGTCACGTGAAGCCATGATAGAAGGTCGTATGAGCAGCTGGTGCATATCACAAATCCTGGTTATGCGACACTGACACCAGGCAGACAATCTCTGAAGGGTACTGATAATGGCTGGGGTCACCCATCTTGTAAAGACACTGCCCAGAAGAAGGCAATAGCAAACCACTTCTGTAAAAAAATTTACCGAGAACAATCATGGCCGTGGAAAGACCACGATTGCCCACGTCATACAACACAGTACATACACACACATTATTAGCAATATTGTACCCCACTTGGTGCAGGGCCATACGATAATAATCTTGGAAAACCGAATTGTGAGTTTAGTAACGAGATTATGCACACCAGAATTGTGAAATCAGAATGTTAAATGGTGATTTTTTTTCATATGTTAAGGTGGTGATGGCTGGAATAAAATTATTTCTGCCAGTTAGGTGGGAGGATTTGGGTGGTGGTGGTAGTCTGTAATGAAGGGACCTGTTCCAAAAGCCAGAGACCACTCTTTCAAGTGTGGTTGAGAAATACTTCTTCACACAATGTGGTTGAAATTCAGACTTCTAATTTATCCAGGTCAGTTGGTAATTTTAAATCTGAGGTGGATATACGGCAATGCAGTGGTTAGTGATGCTGCCTCACAGTTTCTTAAACCTGGGTTTGACTCGATCTTTAGTTACTCTTTACATGCATTTCCCTTGTTATAGATGAGGTTTCCTCCTTGTCCAAAAGACAATTAGCACAAAAGTAGTTTGGAATCCAAGTGGAATTGTTGAGAGTATGAGGGAAGGTAAATTGCAGAGCATTATGGAAAATAAGATGGCGGAAATGGAATGATAAAAACCACCACAGAACTAGACGCCTAAATAACCTTGTCTGTTGCAATATGTAAATAAAGATGCATTTGTGTTGACTGTAGGTGTTGCCAACTGTCCCGTATTAGCCGGGAAATCCCGTATATTGGGCTAAATTGGTTTGTCCCATACGGGACCGCCCTTGTCCCGTATTTCCCCCGCTAAGGTAGAGCGTTCTTATGAAACCGTTCGTAAGCCAAAATGGCGTAAAACGCAGAAGCAATTACCATTAATTTATATGGGAATAATTTTTGAGCATTCCCAGACCCAAAAAATAATCTACCAAATCATACCAATAACACAAAACCTAAAATAACACTAACATATGGTAAAAGCAGGAATGATATGATAAATGCACAGCCTATATAAAGTAGAAATAATGTATGTACAGCATATCAGAATCGGGAAGATTAAGCCAAAACCGATTTGTAGAAAAAGATCGGCAGGTACACGCATGCGCAGGGCTTCATGGTCATGATAGTCTTTCTCAGGGTAAACACAAGTGTCCCGTATTTGACTGCTACTTTTGTCCCTTAATTGGGAGTGAGAAAGTTGGCAACCCTGGCTGACCGATAGTAAGTTGGAGTCTGGGACAAGAAGGTGATTTGTAATCATTGGCATGCAGAATTACACTGTATTAAATAATTATAGCGTATCTGTGATAGCAAGAATAGTAAATGCATTTCCATTTTTTTTGACCCTTTGCTGTGAATCACACAGCCTTCTGTGCCTATGAAGATTTCCATTGGTACCTACACGGTGAGATTCAGCAGGTAACCACAAAGACACTCCTGCACGGATTCTGCTTCAAGTGACATGGGTATGGTGCCAGAGGATTGGAGGGCAGCTCACGTTGTTCCATTGTTTAAATGTTGTTTAAAAAAGGCTCCAAAAGTAAACCAGGTAATTACAGGCTGGTGAGCCTGACATCAGTAGGAGGTAAATTATTGGAAGGTGTTCAGAGAGATCGGATAGACAAGTATTTGGACAGCCAAGGGCTGATTAAAGTCAGCGTGGCTTTTTGCGTGATAGATCGCGTTTAATGAATCTTGTAGAGTTTTTTGAGGTTACCAAGAAAGTAGACGAAGGAAAGGCTGTAGATGTTGTCTACATGGACTTTAGTAAGGTCTTTGACAAGGTCCCACATAGGAGATTAGTTCAGAAGGTTCGGGCACTAGGTATTGATGGAGAGGTTGTAAACTGGATTCGAAATTGGCTGTGTGGGAGAAGACAGAGAGTGGTAGTGGGTCAGACTGGAGGCCTGTGACTAGTGGTGTGCCTCAAGGATCCGTGTTGGGACATTTGTTGTCTATATCAATGATCTAGATAATAATGTGGTAAATTAGATCAGCAAGTTTGCTGATGACACTAAGATTGGAGGCGTTGTGGACAGCGAGGAAGGCTTTCAAAGCTTGCAGAGGGATGTGGACCAACTGGAAAAATGGGCCAGAAAATGGCAGATGGAATTTAATGCGTGAGGTGCTGCATTTTGGAAGGACAAATCAAGGTTGGACATACACAGTAAATGGTAGGGCACTGAGGAGTGCGGAGGAACAAAGGGATCTGGGAGTTCAGATGCATAATTCCCTGAAAGTGGCGTCACAGGCATTCATAAATCAAAGTATTGAGTATAGGAGTTGGGACGTTATGGGGAGGTTGTATAAGACATTGGTGAGGTCAAATTTGGAGTATTGCATACAGTTCTGGTCACCTAACTATAGGAAGGATATCAGTAAGATGAAAAGTGTGCAGAGAAGATTTACTAGGATGTTGCCGGGTCTTCAGGTGTTGAGTTACAGAGAAAGATTGAATAGGTTAGGACTTTATTCCTTGGAGAAGAATGAGGGGAAATTTGATAGAGAATTACAAAATTTTGAGGGGTATAGACAGAGTAAATGTGAATAGGCTCTTTCCACTTAGATTAGGAGAGATAAGTACGAGAGGACATGGCTTTAGGGTGAAAGGGGAAAGGTTTAGGGGGAATATTCGGGGGAACTTCTTCACTCAGAGTAGTGGGAGTGGAACGAGCTGCCATCTGACATGGTAAATGCGGGCTCACTCTTAAGCTTTAAGAATAAATTGGATAGGTACATGGATGGGAGAGATCTGGAGGGTTATGGGCTGGATGCATGTCAATGGGACTAGTGGAATAATGTTTCGGCACAGACTAGAAGGGCCGAATGGCCTGTTTTCTGTGGTATAGTGTTCTATGACATCCAAGATGATGAAAGACGCTGGAGCTCTAGTTGACTCTGTAGCTCCACTTTGTTAATAAATGCACATTTATTCCATTTTAAACTGAACAGCCAGTCTCTGAAAGTTGGCCCCTCTTGCTGAATCCCACATGTTTGTGTTGGCAAGGCTGTAGTGTCTGGTTGGCTGACAGATATTCTGGGATATTAAAACTAATGGAACACAGAGCTCTTGATCCATTTCAGATCAACATTATGTCAAGGTAAAAGTCTCAGTGCCCCGGTCTCCAGCACCTGTAATTCCTCAAAACTTTCACGGTCGCTTTGCAGAAAAGATTGCAGTCAAACTGAGATCATTAATTGTTTTACAATATATTATTCAGCACAAAATGAAATATAAATTCTTGTGTTAATAATTTCCAGACAGAAGCTGGATGTTTTGAAAAATTACACTACATTAATCTAACAATTTATGATACAACTCATGATGGAACTCTAACTTGTACTATCTCAGTTCTGAGTAGTAATTTTATCTCTTGGGTCTGTTTATGTTTCTCATTTTGAACCTGGACCAGAACGTTTAGTAAGATTTTGCTCTGTTCAATAATTTACATTAAAGAAACAGAAGATTCACGTGTCAGCATCTCACCTGCACCAGCAAACCTGCAGGTAACGGATAGTAATGTTGGAAAATTTGAGGTTTTTCATTTTACCATGAAAATAGAAAACCATAATGTTGTTACAGTCTTGAAACATAGGAAGTAAATGTACATATTCACAAGCTTTTGGGAATTCAAGTGGTATTTTGATCTTTATTGCAAAATATCGATTAAGCTTGTTGGAATTGTATAGTGTTGATGTAAACCTAGAATGAGAAATATTCGTTGAGGATTAATTGAGGAAGATTGACCTATGCTTACTGGAATTCAATGAGGAGATTTGAGTGTGAATGATATAATGGATTCTAACGTGCTGCAATGTGCTCTCTTATACTACAGAATTTAGAGCAAAAGAGGTGGAGCATTAGAATAAGGCTTAGATTAAATTTTCTTTATGTTGATGCTCAGTCTCTGCATACTGGACATGAGGGGATTCTAAAGATATGGCGACAGGGCAGGAAGGTAAAGATCACCTGTATCTTACTGAATGATGCAACAGGCTCAAGTGAAGCAAACGCTCCTATCTTGATTTACAGTATAATGTACTTGTGTCCCTACAAGTTACATCTTAACCCAAAAGATCTTGACCACTGAATCATATTTCAGAATAAAGGATTGGAAGATGTAGAATCCTTGTGGATCAAGTAAAGAAACTGATAGGAGTTATATAGATGTGTGTGTGTATGTATGTGTGTGTGTGTGTATATATATATGTATGTGTATATATATATATAATGGTAGGATGTGGGGTATAAGTTACAATGGGAGAAAGACAAACGATATAAAAATAAATATATTACAGTAGTCATGGGTGATTTCAATATGCAGGGAGATTGGGAAGATCCTTTTGGTGCTGGATCCCAAGAGATAGGAGCAGCTTGTGGTTGGATCCACTCAGGAAAATACAATTAATGATTGGGTGTTGTGTAATGAATCAGACTTGAGGGAGCTTAAAGTAAAGGAACCCTTAAGAAGCAGTGATCATAGTATGATGAAATTCATCCTGCAGCTTGAGAGGGAGAAATTAAAATCAGATGCACCCGTATTGGGATGGATCTACAATGTCACGGGAGAAGAGCTGGCTAAAATTAACTGGAAGGGGATGATGACAGTGATGCAATGGCTGGTGTTTCTGGGACAAATTCGGAAGGTGCAGGATAGATGCATCCCAAAGAAGTAGTAGTATTCTAAAGGGAGGATGAGGTAACTGTGGCTGACAGGGGAAGTCAAAGACAGACGAGAAGTATAAGTGAGGGTATACAATATAGCCAAGATTAGTGGGAGAGCTAGAGGGCTGGGAAGCTTATACAAACTGACAGAAGGCAACTAGAAAAAAAATGAAATATGAAGGTAAGCTAGCCAATAATGTAACAGAGATACCAAATATTTTTTCAGATATATAAAGAGTAAAAGAGAGGCACGAGTGGATATTGGACCGCTAGAAAATTATGCTGGAGAGGTAGTAATGGGGGTCAAAAAAATGGCAGATGAACTGAAAAGTATTCTGCGTCAATATTCTCTGTGGTAGACTCCTGCAATATGCCAGAAATCCAAGCGTGTCGGGGAGCGGAAGTGAGTATAGTTACGATTGCTGAAGAGAAGGTGCTGGGAAGGTGGAAGGTCTGAAGGTAGATAAGTAGCCTGGAACAAATGAACTACACTCCAAGGTTCTAAAAGAAGTAGCTGAAGAGATTGTGGAGCATTAGTAATGATCACTAGATTCTGGAATGGTTCCAGTTGACTGGAAATTTGCAAATGTCACTCCACTCTTTATACAGGAAGGTAGGCAAAAGAAAGGAACTTGTAGACCAGTTAGATCGAATACAGTGGTTGGTAAGATGCTGGGTTTCATTACTAGGGATGTGGTTTAAGGGGACATAAAGGCTCGTGATAAAGTAGGCCAAAGTCAGCATGGTTTCCTTAGGAGGTAATCTTGCCTGACAAATCTGTCGTAATTCTTTGGGGAAATAACACACAGGATAGGCCAAAGGAGAGTTATTTATTTGGATTTTCATAAGGCTGCTAAACAATAAATTTTCCTGTAATACCATTAAAGAAAGATACTTGAATAGACAGAAGATTGGCTTACTGGCAGGAAGCAAAAAGTGGGAGGACGGGGAGCCTTTTCTAGTTGGCTGCTGGTGACTGGTGGTGTTCTGCAGGGGTTGGTGTTGCAACCACATTTTTCATGTTAAATGTCAGTGATTTGGATGATACAATCGATGGCTTTGTGGCCACATTTGCAGATTATTTATTCAAAGATAGGTGGAGAGGCAGGTAGCGGTGATGAAGCAGGAATTCTGCAGAAGGACTTGGGCAGATTAGGAGAATAGACAAGTAAATAGTAGATGGAATATAATGTAGGGAAGTGTGTGGTCATGCACTTCAGTAGAAAGAATAAAGGTATGGACTATATTCTAAACTGGCAGAAATTTCAAAAATCCAAGGTTCAAGGGGACTTGGGAGACCTTATGCAGGATTCCCTAAAGATTAACTTGCAGGTTGAGTCAGTGGTGAGGAACGCAAATACAATGTTAGCATTCCTTTCAAGAAGACTAGCATATAAAAGGAAGGATGTAATGCTGAGACTTTATAAGATGTTGGTCCGACTGTTGGACTTTTGTGAGCAGTTTTGAAAATACATGCTGGCATTGGAGAGAGACTAGAAGAAGTTCATGAGAATGATCCCGGGAATGAAAAGGGTTAATGTATGAGTAGCATCTGATGTCTCTGGGCCTGTATTCGCTGAATGTTAAAGATTGAAGGGATGAAACCTACCGAATATTGAAAGGTAAACAAGAGGAATTCTGCAGATGCTAGAAATTCAAGCAACACACATCAAAGTTGCTGGTGAATGCAGCAGGCCAGGCAGCATCTCTAGGAAGAGGTACAGTCGACGTTTTGGGCCGAGACCCTTCTTCAGGACTAACTGAAGGAAGAGTTAGTAAGAGAATTGGTCTTGCTCTTTGGTCAAATCTCTTACTAGCTCTTTCTTCAGTTAGTCCTGATGAAGGGTCTCGGCCCGAAACGTCGACTGTACCTCTTCCTAGAGATGCTGCCTGGCCTGCTGAATATTGAAAGGTGTAAGTAGAGTGGATGTGGAGAGCATATTTCCTGCAGTAAGTCTAGGATCAGAGGGTACAGCCTTTGAAATGAAGGGTTTCCCTTTAGAACAGATGAGGAGGAATTTCTTTGGGCAGACATAGTAAATCTGTGGAATTCATTGCCACGGACAGCTAGAGAGGCCAAGTCATTGGATGTGTTTAAAGCATAGCTTGATAGATTGTTAATTAGCAAGGGCATTAAAGGTACAGGAAGAAGGCAGGAGAATAGTTTGTGGGGGATAATAAATCAGCCATGATGCAGACTTAGGCTGAATGGCCTAATTTTGTTCCTATGTTTTGTGGCCTTATGCTTATCAAAATCAATATTTTATATAAGATTTCCATGGTTGGTGATTTGTTTTTAAGATTTTCATGGAGTTTTCATGGAAATGAAGTTAGGAATCCCAGCCAAATTGGCATTCCTTGCTTTGCATTTTGTCCAACTGGGTAATTTTACCAAAGCAGATTGGTTCAGTAATTCCCTGAAGAGAGCCAAGCTTGCTGCAGTATTGCAGGATGGGGTGCTGAATTATTTCTTCTGATAAATACTGGAATGAACTGAAACATTGATTTAATTACCTGGAATATCCTCAAAAATCTCTCCTGTTCTGCTGCAGATATCTTGACATGAATCTTATTTACATCAGTCAAAAAAGAGCAGTTTTACAATGACAGAATAATTGAAATTTTAAGTCTCTACAGAAACTGTAGGCTTCTTTGGTAATGCCTCACAGGCATAAGATTTCCACCAACTACACACACAAAGATATCAGATGAATCTTTGTGATGAATGGAAATGACTTCGATGAATGGAAATGCCTTAACCTACTAGACCAATACACCCATTGACTGTGCATCACCATTCTGTCACTGTTATTAGGCAATACCCCAGGTTAGCAAGTTTTCAGATGACATCAAATTCTGTGGTATAGTGGACCACAAAATGGTTATCTAAAATTACAACAGAATCTAGAGTAACTGGAAAAGTGGGTGAAGGAGCAGCAGATGGAAATTAACTCAAATAAGTGCAAAAGTTTTGATTCTGGTTTAAGTTGGTGCAAACACAACTATTAGCTGTTTATTGCTCATACTTTGTCTCGAAAATGATCTCGGCAATCAAAAGCCTCAACTTCCATTTTGGAGTTCAGCTTTTGAACCACCTGTCACTTTTGCCGCGTGAATGAAGACACAAAGGTGCAGGACTGTTGCAGTGTGTTATGTATAGGCCGAATCAAGGTGGTGTGGCCCAGGCCTGGGGCTGACGGTGGAGAGGGAGCAATGCTGCTGTGGGCTAGGAGCCGATTCAAAGTGGCAGAACTGAGGTGAGGCAGAGCTGAAGTGGTGTGGCCCAGGCCTGAGAGCAGATCGAAAGTGGCAAGGTCTGTGTCTGAGAGCAAGGAACAACCCACTGTTTGGCTGACTTAAGTGCTGGGCCAAATTGAAAAGATCGGGTTGTCAGGGCCAGAGGAGAGGATGGGACAGTGTTCTGCTCACTGCTCGCAAGGTTTACTCATCTCTGCACTGAACTGAAGCTGTGGCCTGTAACCAATGGCCTCCCGGACTGGCTGTGACTGGCTTCGTGATTGTGGACTCACTTTTGTGAACTTCAGTTTTGAAATTTACTTGCTTTTATTGTTTGCACGGTTTGTTTTTTGTGTACATTGGTGTTTTTTTAATGGGTTCCGTGGGTTTCTTTGTTTTCTGGTTACCTGTAAGGTGATGAATCTTAAGGTTGCATATAGTATACACACTTTGTTAATGAATGTACTTTGAACTTTTGAGCTTTGATTTTTGTAAGTTAAACTGGGACAGGATTTGCAGTGTCTTAGTGAGAGTGTGATAGAACAGGGAGACAGTGTGCCATTCCGTGAAGTGTCAAACAGACAGTGTGATGAAGGAGGTACACTTGTCTTCATGGTTCAGAGCTGATCTCATGTGACCACACTTGGATGTGTTACCACAACAATGTTGCACTCAGTGTTAGTAAGACCGGGGAATTAATTGTGGACTTAAGGAAGGGAAAGTCAGGGAACACACACCGGTCTTCCATCAAGAGGTCAGCAGTGGAAAGTGCGAACAGCTTAATGTTCCTGATGTCAGCATCTTTGAATGTCTATCCTGGACCCAATATATTGACACAATTACGAAGAAGGTATCCCAGCAGCTATATTTCATGAAGAGTTTAGGGAGAGTTGGTATGTCATCAAAGAGTTGCATATTTCTACAAAAGCACCGTGGAGAGTATGCTAAGTGTTTGCACCGCTGTCTACAGTGGAGGGCAATGCACAGAATCAGCATAAGCTGCAGAGAGAGGCTTGTAAACTCTGTCAGTTCAATCATAGGCAGTAGCCTCTCCAGATGCAAAGAAATTCAAAAAGTGAGGCCTCAGGAAGGCAGTACCCATCATTAAGGACCCTCACCAACCAGGACATGCTCTTTTCCCAATTGCTACCGTCAAGGAGGAGGGACAGGTGTCTGAAGACACACACTCAATGTTTTAGGAACAGCTTCTTCCCCCCTGCCATCAGATTTCTGAACAGTCCATGAACCCATGAGCATGACTTCCCCATTTTTCACCTGTTGCAGAACATTTTTTACTATTTCTTACTGAACTAATGGTTTTTTTATGTCTTGCACTGTACTGCTGCTGTAAAACAAAAAATTTCACGTCCTACGTCAGTGATATTAAACCTGATTCTGACTCTACATCTGTTCCAAGCTTCGGAAGGATGTCATTAAGCTGGAAAGAGTGCAGAGAAACAACATTGAGCTGGTTTCCAGGATAGAGGGTTTGTTGTAATGAGAGCCTGGGTAAGCTGTGTTTTTCCTGGAGTGTGTGTTGCAGACTGAGAGGTGTATAATGAGAGCCTGGATAAACTGCTTTTTTTACCTGGAGTGTGAGTGTCCAGACTGAGAGGTGTATAATATCATGAGGATTGTAGATAGGGAGCATTTTCATTTTTTTTCCGGGGTAGAGGAGTCTCAATCAAGAGGGTACGGGCTTAAGGTGAGAGGGGAAACGCATGAGATCTGAGGTGATGGGTATACGGATGGACTCAGTGTCGGCTGTGGTCAGCTGCTTCCAAGGTATCCGCAAGTTGTCGGTGCCTGGAGGTTTATGGCAGGGAGTTTCTCCCTTTTGCCGCCTGCTATCGGGGACTCAGGAGTCGATTGACTTGGGACTTTGAGACTTTTTTTTTACTGTGCCCATGGTCTGTTCTTCATCAAATTATGGTATTGCTTTGCACTGCTGTAACTATATGTTATAATTATGTCAGTGTTGGTCCTTGGTTTGTCCTGCTTTCTGTGATATCACTCCGGAGAAACATTGTATCATTTCTCAATGCATGCATGCAGTTCTAAATGACAATAAAAGAATGTTCTCATAATCTAATCTAATGTGGAATGAGATGGTAGAGGCTGCTGAAATTACAATATTTAAAAGGCATTCACACAGGTACATAATTAAAAAGGAACAGAGGGGCACAGGCCTATAGGGATCTCGTTCAGCTGGTACTCTACCTGCTAACTGAAGGGAATGGCTGTGTGCTCCATTTGACTCTTTGACAGTAGAGGGTGAACCCATTTGTGTCAGTGAAGGGCGGCCATCAGCTGTAAAAATGTATGGATTGGAATCACCTAGTGATGCTGAAAATCATAACATAGGAAGTTTCAAAACAAGCGGAGTAAATCATAATTATTCTTTGTCAAACAGATGACATAAAGTAAAGCGAGTAAGAAAAGTTAAAGCTTTAAGCCCTGGTGACCAAATCATTTATTAAACAGAGAGTGATGATAAAAGCATTGTCAGGTGGCAGTTTTGTGTCCTAGGTGCTACAGGGCTTATTTGACTCAGGTCATTGCCTGAATGCTTTACTCTATTGCTGCTGGTTAACTTAAGACTGTACGAGGGTAGTGGGAGAGGGAGAGAATTGAGTGGGATCAGTTAAGTGATGGGTTGGTGTTGTAGATGACTACAGACTGGAGGTTTTGAACAATAAAACATGTAACAGTTCTATTGCCCAGTAACAGGCACTTTCATCCACAATGTTTCACCAAACTAATTGGTTTAATTATGTCCACAACTCTAAATTTGTCCAACCTCTTCACATAATGCACATCTTTCAATCCAGGCAGTATCCTGATAAACCTCTTCTGCGCTCTCTCCAAAGCCTCCCCGTGCTTCCTATAATGGGGTGACCAGAATCAAATGCAATTCTCCACATGTGCCCTAACCAAAATTTTATAAAATTACAGCTTGACTTCTGAACTTTTGAATTCAATGCCTTGATGAGTAAACGCAAACATGCCATGCGCCTTCTATACTGCTCTGTTTCAGCTCTGCCACTCTTCCCCGAGGGGAAAAGGAAGGGCCATTTCTGTGCAGCATAACTGAGTCTGACTTGCTAAAGGCACTTGGACAAGTAATGGATAGGAAGAGCTTAGACTCTAACCTCTTTCCTATTTGTGTACTGCACAACTATGACTGACTTGCAAGGTGCAATATATCTTAGGAAGTGCCACAAGAATTCCTGGTGTGATGCAGAATTTTCCCCTTGATAAAGCTCATTTCTCTTCATGTTGCTCTGAAAAAGCAGTGTGACCTGATCTATCCTTTTTGGCAAGTGTTTTTCAACCTTAGTAAAATTAGAACTATTGAGGTGAGGGTGAATTTACATTTGGAAAATAAAAGAATATCAGGTGCCTCCCTCACCCATCCTGCACAAATATTTTGTGTTAAGATGATAAATTTTAATTCAAATTGGTGATACAACATGGTAACAGATCCTTCCTGCCCAGTTGTGCCCATGTGACCAATTAACTAAACAATGTCTTTGGAATGTGCGAGGAAACCAGAGATCCCCCCCCGAGGAAAACCAAGCAAGAACATACAGTCAGACTCCTTACGTTCCGCGGCGGGATGTGTTTTAGATTTGAGTCTAACCTGGTTTTGACCTTCTCATTAGGCTGGCATGATCCGAACAGTTCAAGGGGAATATTTTATCGAACCACTCGAAAAGGGAAAGCAAGCAGAGGAAGAGGAGAAAGGTCGAGTTCATGTGGTGTACCGCAGGTCAGCTATCCAGCACTCGCATCCTGAAATCGCTGATGACTTTCATCCAGCAGGTTTGTGTCTGGTCCAAAGCTTGATGTAGCATTTCTTCAATCTGCTTGCTCATCTGAAACAATTATTTAGTAGAGGATGAAATGTAGAAAACAACTTTTTTGAATTATTTTACGAGCAGGAGTCAGCAGCTTAATGTTGTTAAAGGTAACTGCTAAATATTAATTTTTCTTTAGCATAATCTGACACTGATAAGTGGCAATACACTTGAGTTTCCAAAGTGTCTCCCAACTCATTTTCCCAATAAGTACACAGCTTTTATTCTTGCCGTGCAAACAGCAGCAGTGAAAAATGTAGTAAACTGAACAAAGCTGAGCAGCTCAGTGAGGTGGTATAGCACTGGACGTGCTGTTATAGGCTCTGTGTTCTTGTGGGTTGCATAGACGGGGTGACCATGAACAGGATGAGTGCTCACTGGATTGTCATTCAAGAAATGGATCTCACAGGAAGGATTGTCTTAGTTCATGGATTGTGCTATCCCCGAGGTATGCTGGGCAGTTGGAGGCTTGAAGCTTGAAGCTTGTGAAGTGTTTTTATTCAGTTTGTTTAGCAGACAGCCAGCTACTTTCTGTAACCATGTTTGTGATGTTTTGGGAACATTGTGGCAAGACAGCTCAGAGCTCTTCATGAGGGTTTTCATCCCATAATTCCATTCACCTTTTAAAGCAGATTACCTTTATTCATCACGTGTATTGAAATATCAAAACACACAATGAAATGCAATGTTTGGGTCAAATCAAATCAGGATTGTGCTGGGGTCAGCCCGCAAGTGTCACTTCCTGCATCAACACTGCATGCCCACAGCTCACCAACCCTAGCTTTACATCTTTGGAATATCAGAGGGAACTGGAGCACCTAGAAGAAACTCACGCAGAACATACAATTTCCTTACAGACTGCAGGAGGAACTGAATCCTCATCAGTCCTCTCTGGTGCTTTAAAGTGATTGCATGCTGGCCCCAAAAAGAATCTAACACAGTGTTTGTGACACTGACATGATATGAACCCATAGCCTTGTAATCTGGAGTTAAATGTGCTACTGTTGTGCCATAAAGCTCAGCATTGGATCATGATGACTTCTTTTGGATAAATTTACAATCACCAAATTGTGTGAACCATAATCCTTTTCCTAAGAACCAGAAAGGTTGATACTGCCAACTCTTAAAAGGCAGAGGATATCTAATGAGAAATAATCTATAAAAAGTGGTACACTACTGAAAAGTAATGACATTTAACAAGAGAAAGAAATTAGAGGGAATATAATAGAACATAGAACATAGAATAGTAGAGCACAGTACAGGCCTTTCGGCCCACAATGTTGTGCTGACCCTCAAACCCTGCCTCCCATATAAGCCCCCACCTTAGATTCCTCCATATACCTGTCTAGTAGTCTCTTAAACTTCACTAGTGTATCTGCCTCCACCACTGACTCAGGCAGTGCATTCCACGCACCAACCACTCTCTGAGTAAAAAACCTTCCTCTAATATCCCCCTTGAACTTCCCGCCTCTTAGCTTAAAGCCATGTCCTCTTGTATTGAGCAGTGGTACCCTGGGGAAGAGGCGCTGGCTATCCACTCTATCTATTCCTCTTATTATCTTGTACAACTCTATCATGTCTCCTCTCATCCTCCTTCTCTCCAAAGAGTAAAGCCCTAGCTCCCTTAATCTCTGATCATAATTCATACTCTCTAAACCAGGCAGCATCCTGGTAAATCTCCTCTGTACCCTTTCTAGTGCTTCCACATCCTTCCTATAGTGTGGTGACCAGAACTGGACACAGTACTCTAAGTGTGGCCTAACCAGAGTTTTATAGAGCTGCATCATTACATCGCGACTCTTAAACTCTATCCCTCGACTTATGAAAGCTAACACCCCATAAACTTGCTTAACTACCCTATCCACCTGTGAGGCAACTTTCAGGGATCTGTGGACATGCACCTCGAGATCCCTCTGCTCCTCCACACAACCAAGTATCCTGCCATTTACTTTGTACTCTGCCTTGGAGTCTGTCCTTCCAAAGTGTACCACCTCACACTTCTCCGGGTTGAACTCCATCTGCCACTTCTCAGCCCACTTCTGCATCCTATCAATGTCTCTCTGCAATCTTTGATAATCCTCTGCACTATCTACAACACCACCATCCTTTGTGTCATCTGCAAACTTGCCAACCCACCCTTCTACCCCCACATCCAGGTTGTTAATAAAAATCACGAAAAGTAGAGGTCCCAGAACAGGTCCTTGTGGGACACCACTAGTCACAATCCTCCAATCTGAATGTACTCCCTCCACCACCACCCTCTGCCTTCTGCAGGCAAGCCAATTCTGAATCCACCTGGCCAAACTTCACTGGATCCCATGCCTTCTAACTTTCTGAATAAGCCTACCGTGTGGAACCTTGTCAAATGCCTTACTAAAATTCATATAGATCACATCCACTGCACTACCCTCATCTATATGCCTGGTCACCTCCTCAAAGAACTCTATCAGGCTTGTTAGACACGATCTGCCTTACACAAAGCTATGCTGACTGTCCCTGATCAGACCATGATTCTCTAAATGCCTATAGATCCTATCTCTTAAGAATCTTTTCCAACAGCTTTCCCACCACAGACGTAAGGCTCACTGGTCTATAATTACCCGGACTATCCCTACTACCTTTTTTGAACAAGTGAACAACATTCGCCTCCCTCCAATCCTCCGGTACCATTACCATGGACAACGAGGACATAAAGATCCTAGCCAGAGGCTCAGCAATCTCTTCTCTCACCTCATGGAGCAGCCTGGGGAATATTCCGTCAGGCCCTGGGGACTGGTCTGTCCTAATGTATTTTAACAACTCCAACACCTCCTCTCCCTTAATATCAACATGCTCCAGAATATCAAACTCACTCATATTGTCCTCACCGTCATCAAGTTCCCTCTCATTGGTGAATACTGAAGAGAAGTATTCATTGAGGACCTCGCTCACTTCCACAGCCTCCAGGCACATCATCTTCCCACCTTTATCTCTAATCAGTCCTACCTTCACTCCTGTCATCCTTTTTTTCTTCACATAATTGAAGAATGCCTTGGGGTTTTCCTTTACCCTACTCACCAAGGCTTTCTCATGCCCCCTTCTTGCTCTTCTCAACCCCTTCTCAAGCTCCTTTCTTCCTCAATAGACCCAGCTGATCCTTGCTTCCTAAACCTCATGTATGCTGCCTTCTTCCTCCTGACTAGATTTTCCACCTCACTTGTCACCCATGGTTCCTTCACCCTACCATTCTTTATCTTCCTCACTGGGACAAATTTATCCCTTACATCCCGCAAGAGATCTCTAAACATCGACCACATGTCCATAGTACATTTCCCTGCAAAAACATCATCCCAATTCACACCCGCAAGTTCTAGCCTTATAGCTTCATAATTTGCCTTTCCCCAATTAAAAATTTTCCTGTCCTCTCTGATTCTATCCTTTTCCATGATAATGCTAAAGGCCAGGGAGCAGTGGTCACTGTCCCCCAGATGCTTACCTACTGAGAGATCTGTGACCTGACCCGGTTCATTACCAAGTACTAGATCTAGTATGGCATTCCCCCTGGTTGGCCTGTCCACATACTGTGACAGGAATCCATCCTGGACACATTTAACAAACTCTGCCCCATCTAAACCCTTGGAACTAATCAGGTGCCAATCAATATTAGGGAAGTTAAAGTCACCCATGATAACAACCCTGTTATTTCTGCACCTTTCCAAAATCTGCCTCCCAATCTGCTCCTCTGTATCTCTGCTGCTACCAGGGCGCCTATAGAATACCCCCAGTAGAATAACTGCTCCCTTCTTGTTCCTGACTTCCACCCATATTGACTCAAAAGAGGATCCTGCTAAATTACCCACCCTTTCTGTCGCTGTAATAGTATCCCTGACCAGTAATGCCACCCCTCCTCCCCTTTTTGCACCCTCTCTATCCCTTTTAAAGCACTGAAATCCAGGAATATTGAGAATCCATTCCTGCCCTGGTGCCAGCCAAGTCTCTGTAATGGCCACTACATCATAATTCCATGTATGTATCCAAGCTCTCAGTTCATCATCTTTGTTCCTGATGCTTCTTGCATTGAGGTACACACATTTCAGCCCTTCTACCTTACTGTCTTTACACCGTTTATTCTGCTTCTCTTTCCTCAAAGCCTCTCTGTATGTTAGATCTGGCTTTACTCCATGCACTTCTTTCACTGCTCTATCGCTCTGGGTCCCATCCCCCTCGCAAATTAGTTTAAACCCTCCTGAACCATGCTAGCAAACCTACCTGCAAGGATATTGCTCCCCCTCGAGTTCAGGTGCAACCCATCCAATCTGTACAGGTCCCACCTTCCCCAGAAGAGATCCCAATGATCCAAAAATCTAAAACCCTGCTCCCTGCACCAACTCCTTAGCTACGCATTCAACTGCTATCTCCTCCAATTCTTACCATCACTGTCACGTAGCACTGGCAGCAATCCTGAGGACGTCACCCTTGAGGTCCTGTTCTTCAGCCTTCTGCCTAATTCCCGAAACTCACACTTCAGGACCTCATCCCTCTTCCTGCCTATGTCATTGGTCCCAACATGTATCACGACTTCTGGTTGCTTTCCCTCTCGTACCAGGATGTCGTGCACCCGGTGAGAGACATCCCGGACCCTGGCACCCGGGAGGCAACAAACCATGCGGGTGTCCTTCTCACGTCCACAAAATCTCCTGTCTGCTCCCCTGACTATAGTGTCTCCAATGACGTCAGCTCTCCTCTTCTCCATCCCACCCTTCTGCACCAGCGGGTCAGACTCAGTGCCGGAGGCCTTGCCACTGTGGCTCACACCTGATCGGTCGTCCCCGCCAACAGTATCCAGGACAGTAAACTTATTATTCAGGGGAATGGCTACAGGGGTGCTCTGCACTACCTGTCTGCTCACCTTCGCTTTCCCCCCTCTGACTGTCACCCAACGACCTGCTTCCGACAGCCTTGGTGTGACTACCTTCCTGTAGCTCTCATCTATGACTGCCTCATTCTCCCTTATGAGTCGAAGGTCATCCAGCTGCTGCTCCAGATTCCTTACACGGTCTTCCAGATCGCCCAGCCGTATGCACTTCTGGCTGATGTGACTCTGCAGGAGAGGGGCGTTTCCCCACGACTGCCACATCTCACATGAGAGGCACATCACCGTCTCAGGAGCCATTGTAAAAACTAACTGCAAGCTAGCTTGTCCTCCACCGCTTCTCGTCGAAGCCTCTCGAGTCAAAGCCTCAAAGCTCCACTCCTTCACTGGCCCACTCATGATCTGGCCACTTTCCACTGGCTGCTTCGTTTGAGCTATCCCTCTATTTATCTGTTTGAGCTTTTCAAAATGTTTGGTCACCTGACCTCGACTGCCCAATCAGCTGCTTTCTGCTGAGTCTGAGCTATTCAAATCTTGATTGACTTGATTGCACAGACCAACTGCCAAACCTGCCAGCATCTCTCGAGTCACAGCCTCAAAGCTCCACTCCTTCGCTGGCCCACTCACGATGATAATTGAGAGGACGAGAGGTGTTATAATAGCTACGGAAATGAAAATGGAAAATGTTGCAGATACTGAAAATCATAACTGCAGAGGAAAATGTTTCAAAAGTCAGCAAGTCAGGTAGATTGTGGGAAGGAGAAGCAGAGTTAACGTTTTAGGTTGAAGACTGTCAGAAGGTTTTGGTTTGACAGATACAGCTGCTATTGAAAGAGTAACAGAAGTAGAAATACTTTTAGCAGTCATCATAAGAGGGAATGCAAGCAGAAGGGAAGAGGTTAAAATAAATTTGGTATACTCAAGTAGTGTTAAGAAGAGAATTGTTGCTTGTGTCTGGTCTGGCCTGACTGAATAGCTAGAGAGTAAATCATTTGGTAGATGAGGAATCCGTATTAACCATGGAAAATCCTGTGGAGGATATACAAGGGGATAATTTCTTTTTCAGTAGAAATCAACCAATAAATTTCAAGTTGTAAATATGTTTGCTGATTTTAAAGTGGTATTTCATTACAAAATTACAGAGAAATGAAGTGGAAAATCAAAATCTGTTTCCCTGGACATGCTCTGTTCCCAGAGGACATGCTTTAAAGTTAGGAGAGAGTTTAAAGGTGATGTGAGTAGCAAGTTTTTACGCAGAGAGTGGTCGATACCTGGAATAGTCTACTAGAGAATCAGCCAGTTTGGTGGAAATTGAGGCTTTTAGATATTCACCTGAAAATGAAGGGATTTGGATGATAAACAGGAGGAGAACATTTAGTACCTGCACAATGTTGTGAGACAAGTGGCCTGCCCAGTGCTGTACCACATTATTAAATGGGTCAGGAGGAAAAGCTGAATCTTGAAAAGCTCTCTTTGTAAGTTACCAGTTACAAAGGTGGATAAGGTGTTTGACAAATTAACTGGAGTTCTTTGAGGAGCTGTGGACAGAGGGGAACAGATGGATGTTACTTTCTTGGATTGCCAGAAGGCATTCGATAAGGTGCCACATAAAAGACTTACCCAGAAGTTAAGGATGCATAAAGTTGGGGGTGATATATTTGCATGGATAGAGGATTGGTTAACCAATAGAAAGCGGAGAGTTGGGATACACGGTTGTTACTCTGGTTGGCAATCATTGGTGAACATTTTGCTGCAGGGGTCGGTGCTGGAACCACAACTGTTCACGATATATTTTAATGATCTGGAAGAGATGTATAATGTGTAATGTATCTAAGTTTGCTGATGACATAAAATTGAGTGGAAAAGTTAAATTGTGTGGAGAGTCTGCAGAGAGATACAGATAGGTTAAGTGAGTGGGCAAGGGTCTGGCAGATGGAGGACCATGTTGGCAAATATGAGGTCATCCACTTTGGAAGGAAACATGGCAGACCAGATTATTATTCAAATGGCAAAAGATTGCAGCATGCTGCTATGCATAAGGAATTGGGAGTGCTTCTGTATGAATCACAGAAGGTTGGTTTGCAGATGCAGCAGGCTATCAAGAAGGCAAATAGAATGTTGGCCTTCATTGCCAGAGGGATTGTATATAAGAGTGGGCAGGTTATGCTGCAACTGTACAGGGTACTGGTGAGGCTGCATCTGGAGTACTGCGTGCATTTCTGGTCTCCTTACTTGAAAAAGGGTATACAGACTTTGGAGGCAGTGCAGAGGAGGTTCACCAGGTTGATTCCAGAGATGAGGGGGTCAGTCTATGAGGAGAGATTGAGTCGCCTGGGACTGTACTTGCTGGAATTCAGAAGAATAAGAGGAGATCTTCTATGATAACATAGAGGCAGGAAAGTTGTTTCCACTAGTAGATGGGACCAGAACTAGGGGACATAGCCTTAAGATTTGGGGGAGTAAATTTCGGACAGAGATGAGGAGGAACTGCTTTTCCCAAAGAGTGGTGAATCTGTGGAATTCTCTACCTAATGAAGCAGTGGAAGCTACTCAGTAATTATAATTAAGACAAGCAACACACAAAATGCTGGAAGAAGGATGGAGCATTTTGTGTGTGTTGCTCAGATTTCCAGCATCTGCAGACTTTCTCTTGTAAGGGGAATTAAGAGTTATGGGGGGAAAAGGCAGGTAGGTGAAGATAAGTCGATGGTCAGATCAGTTATGATCTTATTGAATGGTGGAGCAGGCTCGAAGGGCCAGATGGCCAACTCCTGCTCCCACTTTTTGTGTTCTTATGTTCTTGTGAGACAGTGTGAAGCTGCAAATGTAACAAGTCCACAGTGAGGTTTGGTGTGGGCAAAAATTGTGAAGCTTCCATTTTCTATAAAAGGCAAATGGGCAAATATTCTTTGTCATCAGGGAGAACAAAATAATTTTTAAAAATTGTTAACAAATAGAATGTCAAAGTACTGAAGGGATGTTTCTATCAAAGCACAAGGTACAGGTATTCCTGATGGCCAGTTTAGAGCAAACTGTAATGAATGCTTCCATCAGATTTCAGAAATATTTCTGTTGTCATGTTGATGCAGTGACTGCATTTAACATGTAGATGTTGAGAAATTTGGAAATATTTATATAGAATAAGTAAACATGCCATAAAATAGAGGACTATGCGGTAGGAAATTCTAGGCAGTTTCTAGAGTAGGTTACATTGTGGGCTGAAGGGCCTGTAATGTGCTGTAGATTTCTATGTTGTAAGTTCTATGTGATAGGTGAAGCTACGGGGGTGGGAAAGGTAAAGGGGTGGAGAGGAAGGAATCTGATAGGAGAATAGAGTGGACCATGGGAGAAAGGGAAGGAGAAGGGAGGGGCCCTGGGGGAGGAGAAAGGCAGCTGAGGAGAAGGGGTAAGAGGCCAGAGTGTAGAATAGAAGAAAAGGAAGGGGAAAAGGAGAAAAGAAATAAAGTGGAAGAAATAAAAAAATGTTACTGGAAAGAGAAATCAATGCTCATGCCACCAGGTTAGAGGCTACCTAGAAGGAAAATGGTGATACTCTCCCACCCTACCAAGATACCCCTGAATTGCAATCTCTCACTAGTTATTAGTTTATTATGGAAAATTCTTCATTCCATTTTGTTTCTCGATTGAAGTACACCTCGTTTTCTCCATTACAATCCACTTGCCATGTAGTCACCCATACATTTCCTTTTCTATATTCTGTGCGCCATAGTTACCAAGGAGATGTTGGAATGTATAATGGGAGAGAGAGTTCAAAAGAAGTGAGTGGGAACAGTTAGGCATTCTGTGTACCACCTGAGGAGACGTTGGAGTGTGCATAATTAGGCACTTAACTAGGGCCAATAAAAAGAGTCGAGGCTTGCAGAGAGTGGCCATGGTGTGAATGGGCCAGTATTAGAGTGGTGAGTTCAGGATTTGGCTTATAATGACTTTGGCAAGGAAAGGTGGAGGTTGTAGATAGCTTTATTTGTTTAATATTTCTTTCTTGCTTTCTTATTTCACAGTTAGAGCTGTTGTGATGCCAGACAGGACAATGGAATGCTCCTCTTGTGGGATATGGGAGGATAGGGAGACCTCCAGTGTCCCTGACAACTATACTTACAAAAAGTGCATCCAGCTGCAGCTTCCTTCAGACATGTTAGTGAATTGGAACTGGAACTGGATGAACCCTGGATTATTCAGGAGATCGAGAGGTTGATCAACAGGACATACAGTGAGGTAGTTTCACTCAGGGTGCAGGACACAATTAACTAGGTGACCATCAGGAAGGGGAAAGGTGATAGGCAGCTTGTATGGAGTGCACAAGTGGACATTCCCCTCAACAACAGCTATACCGCTTTGGATAATGTTGAAGGGATGACCTAGTAGAGGAAAGCACAACAGTCGAGTCTCTGCTGCAGTGATATGGGATTCATTGGTTCGAGGGACAGAAAGGAGGTTCTGTGGAAGAGAACAAGAATTCCAGATTGTTGCCTCCCAGGTGCCAGGGCCGGAGACATCTCGGATCGAGGCTGCAGTGGGAAGGTGAGCACCCAGAGGTCATGGTCCACTTTGGTACCAATGACATGGGAAGGGAAGTGGGGGGGGGGTGCAAGATCATCCAAAGTGAGCTCATGGAGTTAGGTGCCAAGTTAAAGGAGAGGACCTCCAGAGTTGTGATCTTGGAATTGCTCCCCATGCCATGTGCTAGTGAGGCCAGAAATATTAAGATCATACAGTTCAACACGTGGCTAAGGGCTTCAGAATTTTGGATCATTGGGCTCATTTCCAGAGAAGGAGGAACCAGTACAGATGGGATGGTTTGTACCCGTAAAGGAAGGGGACTAATATCCCTTGGGAAGGATCGCTAGCACTTCACATGGTTGGTGGGGGTGGAGAGATGACAAGCAGGGCACCAAAGCAGATAGCGGAGTGGTTGTGGGGAAAGATGTTGTTAAAAATAATTCAGAAGATGCGCAGCTCAGGTGGTTGATGGTTGCAAATGTTTCATCTCCTTACAAGAGGTGCACTGACGAAGTCTTCTCATGTTTGCAAGTAAATTTCCCAAGATTGGACAACTCCTCAACCCAAGCAGATGTTGTTAAGCCTATGTACAAAGTCAGTCTTTGAAAGGTTGAGCATGGTGGGGCTAGTTGTGTACGTTTGAACACAAGGAATATTGAAGGAAAGGCAGATGAGCTTAGGGCATGTATCGACATATAGAATTATGATATTATAGCCATTAGTGAGACTTATTTGTAGGAGGGACAGGGCTGACAGCTCAGTATTCCTGGATTCAGTTGTTTAGATGTGATAGAGATTAAAAGTGAAGGTGTGGTATTATTAATCAGGGAAAATATCACAGCAGTGTTCAGACAGTACAGATTGGAGAGCTCGTGTACTAAGGCTATATGGGATAAACTGAATAATCTCAAATCCCTTCAAATAGATCATCTTTCTGTATTCTGTAGTTTTATTCCAACAGACTTGTCAAATATGATTTGCTTTTCATAAATCCACACCCAGTCTGCCCAATACTTATTATTTTCTAAGGGCACCGTTACCATTTCCTTAATATTCCTTACCACTCTCCTATTTTCCTAACTACTGATTTCAGAAAAATCCTCAGATGATGTTATTTTTGGCAATATTATCTAAAAATTCCTTTGTAATTACCTTTTTAAACCACACTTGGAGCACTCTTCCTGTTTGATTACTGTGTCTAAAAGGATTATTAAAGGGGTAGAGGATGGACAAGCACACGTTGGTGAGGGGGATACATCAGTGGTAGGGAATTTGTTGAAAAAGATTCTGAGGGACAGGATACATGTTCACTTGCAAACTCAAGGATTGATTAGGAGGAGTCACAGGGGAAATGATGTCTCGCAAATCTGAGGCTTTGCCTGAAAGAATTGATAAGAGTAGCAGATTTATTCATAAGTGTTTGATTAGAGGCAGGTCTATCCATCGAGGGATTTAAACAACAGTTAAAATCTCCACCCATTATCAACATATAATCATTTAAATTAGGAAGAGATATAAACAAATACTTAAAGAATTCAGGATAATCAATATTTGGAGCATAAACGTTCACCATAGCAACCTTTTTGTTGAAAAGTAAACTAGTAATTAACAAAAAGCTACCATTCGGATCTGAAATAGTTTCATAATGGATAAATGAAACTGAAGAATCTATAAAAATGGATACACCTTTCACTTTGGCATTCGAGTTCGAATGATATCGTTGATACTTCCAAAACCTAAAAAAACGTTGATTATCCTCTTTCCTCTCATGAGTTACTTGTACAAAAATAATGTAAGCATTCATTCTGTGGAATACATTAATTTTTCTTCCATTTAATCGGATGGTTTAAACCATTTGTATTCCACGAAACAAAATTAATAATATTATGCATATAACTAGAGTTAACCATTTGGTATGTAAAGGGTTAACCAGAATACAAACTCATGGATCCGGAAGAGGTAAAAGAGGTTTGAGGAGGAACTGGAAGTTACGACATTTCGGACTTTTTTGTAGTTGCGAGTCAGCCCCATTGAAAAAACTAAAGATAGAAAGATCACCACCCCCCACCCATAAAGACCTGGAAATAAGTCAAAGAAAGGCCAAAAGGTAATCTAACCCCATCTTTCTGGAAGGGAGCCCAAAAGATATATATTTTTATATTTAAAAAAACTCCCGAAAGAAGTTACCCTAAATAAATGAAAACTGCAGTTACTGAAAGCATAGGACAAAATATCATCTTATTAATATTTAAAAAAGAACAAGCACCAATGCATATTCTCTTATTGGTTATATACTCTTTTCAAACAGAAACAATAAAAAAGACGCAACGAGAGTGAAAGAACAACGTAGGGGGAGAAAAGCCGAAATGCTATCTTGAGATGTAAAGAACCAAAAAAAATACTTCCCCGGACATTTCAAAAGGAGAACAAAATTAAACCCCGAATCTTCAACTTAATTACTTTCAAAAAACAGGAAAAGTAAAAATAAGGATAGAAAATAAATTTTAAAAAGGGGCAGAACCATTAAGAAAAGAAAAAAACTTTAATCTAAAACAACAAGAAAAATACCTACACTACAAACCAAGAACATAAGCCCTCAAATTATCAAAGATTCAAATCTGTAAATTAGTTATTAACCAAAAACAAAGAAACCAATAAGAACAAACATGAAAAAAAGAAATAGTAGCTTAATTAGGTCTTAATAGTCAAATTCAAATCATTAAGAAATTTTTGAGCATGAATCGGAGATTTAAAGAGACATTGGGAATTATCGGAAAGGATAATTCTCAGACGAGCTGGGTAAAGGAGAGCTGGTTTAAAACCTTTTTGATAAAATTCAGAAGACAATGATTTAAAAGCCATCTATTCCCTTAAGACCTCAGGACTAAAGTCCTCAACCAAACGAAATTTGAAACTTTGAAATTCAATCATTCCTATTCTTCGGGCAGCTGGTATCAGACAATCCTTGATGTGAACATAATGGAACCGAATAATAACAACTCTTGGTTTAGAACCTGTGATCGGTTTGGCGAAAGGAATACAGTGAACTCGGTCTATTAACGGAGGGGTGTCCAAAACTTCTGATCCAAACACATCCATTAAAAATTGAGAAAAGAATTTAACAGGATCACCCTTCTTAACGCCTTTGGGGAGTCCAATTATCCGCAAATTCTGTCTCCGGGAGCGATTTTCAAGATCGATAATCTTGGATTTATAACGTTCCAACATTTGAGATGTCAAAGATAAATTTTGCTCCAAGGTTTCAATTTTTTGATCCCTTCAGCGAGCAGCTGCATCGAGCTCTGAAATTCTTGCTTCTTGTTGTTCAAATTCGCGTCTAATCAATCTAAGATTATCTTCATGCAAACATGAGGAATTCTGCAGATGCTGGAAATTCAAGCAACACACATCAAAGTTGCTGGTGAACGCAGCAGGCCAGGCAGCATCTCTAGGAAGAGATACAGTCGACGTTTCGGACTGAGACCCTTTGGCTGTACCTCTTCCTAGAGGTGCTGCCTGGCCTGCTGCGTTCACCAGCAACTTTGATGTGTGTTGCTAAGATTATCTTCAACCGACTTTAAAACTCCTTCAATCGCAGAAAATCTGTGGGAAAATTTTTCATCTTGACAGTTGCATTTTTCATTTAGAAGGTTCAAAATTGTATCTAAAGTTAATGGGATGTCCATAGATGGTTTAGAGTCGCCATTTTTTCTTTCCTTGCCGTCAGAATCTTTGCCGTTTTTAACATCTCTTCGTCTGACAGTTGCCATTTCCAACAGCTTGAAATCAAAGTTCAAAAAATATATCTGTATATAAACCCTTTAGTGTAGGTTTAATCAAAATGAATAAGGGTGGTTACGGGTAAAAAAAAAAGTAAAGGGAATGGAATGAAGAAAAAGTATACCTCACTCCATGAGTGCCTCCTAGAAAGTTCTGCTTTGCATATCCCTGGAGCCCATCCCTATCCAAGTATCAAATGAAGGCAGAACCAGAAATGTGTTTTACAAGAACCTCAGTAAGTCTCCTGACACTGTTCGACATGTAGAATGGCCCAAATGTTTAAAGCACAGGGGATCCAAGGCGTATTGGCAAACTGGATTTAAAATTGGCATGGGTGATGGGAAGGAGAGGGTGAACGTGGACAGGAGTGTTTTGACTGAAACAAGTAGTGTACCATGAGGATTGATACTGGGTATTTCATATTTGTAGAGTACATAAATGAAGTGGATGAGAATACAAGTGGTATGACTGCAAATGACACAAAAGTCAGTGGAGGTGTAGACGACAAAGAAGGTTGTTTGTGGATAAATCGGCTGGGAAGTTGAGCACAGTAGTGGCAGGTGGAACCACCGGGTAAGTGTGAGGTAACTCACAAAATGGAGGAACTCAGCAGGTCAGACAGCAACAATGGAAAAGAGTAAACAGTCAACGTTTTTGGACAAGAACCTTCATCATTGTGAGGTAATGCACTTTGAGTAATCACATTCTGGGAGGACATATACAGAAACTGACAGGAATCTCAACAATATTGAGGTAGAGAGAGATGAAAATTAAGATGCAAGTTTACAGTGCCAACATAGATTGGGTAGTGAAAAAGGAATTTGCTTCACTGGTTGAGGCAATGAATACCAGAGTTGGGATGTCATGTTCCAGCTGAACAAAACATCGGTAAAGCAGCATTTGACGTATTGTGTACAGTTCTAGTCCGAAGGATGTGGTAGCAACAGAAAAATATAGATGAGGTTCACCAGGATCGAAGGGCTGCACATGTAAGGAGAGGTTGTTTAGGCTGGGTACATTCTCATCGGAATGAACGTGAGAGACTGAGTGTTAACTTATAGTAGGTTATAAAATTATGAGGGTCGCAGATGAGATGGCTGGTCAGTCTTTTTCCCAGGGCAAGGTGTCCTGAACAGGTTTAAAGTGAGAGTGCAGAAACTGAAAGGAGAACCTTCTTCATACAAAGTGTGAATATCTGGAATGAGCTGCCAGAGAAGGTGGTAGTGGCATAAACAACTACACTGTTTCAAAGACATTTGGACAGGAAAGAAATATGGGTCTAATGCTTGCAAATGGGATGATGGTCAGCCAGGACAAGATGGACCAAAAGGGCTTGCTTCTTTGCTATACATTTCTATGATCTGATGACAGGAGATGAGAACAGGGCATTGACTGGTTGGCTGAAATGGTCATTTTCTCGATTTTGTGAGCGTGAGAAGGACACCCGCATGGTTTGTTGCCTCCCGGGTGCCAGGGTCCGGGATGTCTCTGACCGGGTGCACGACATCCTGGTACGAGAGGGAAAGCAACCAGAAGTCGTGATACATGTTGGGACCAACGACGTAGGCAGGAAGAGGGATGAGGTCCTGAAGTGTGAGTTTTGGGAACTAGGCAGAAGGCTGAAGAACAGGACCACAAGGGTGGTGTTCTCAGGATTGCTGCCAGTGCTACGTGACAGTGATGGTAAGAATTGGAGGAGATGGCAGTTGAATGTGTGGCTGAGGAGTTGGTGTAGGGGGAAGGGTTTTAGGGTTTTAGATTTATAGATCATTGGGATCTCTTCTGGGGAAGGTGGGACCTGTACAGATTGGATGGGTTGCACCTGAACTCGAGGGGGAGCGATATCCTTGCAGGTAGGTTTGCTAGCATGGTTCGGGAGGGTTTAACCTAATTTGTGAGGAGGATGGGACCCAGAGCGATAGAGCAGTGAAAGAAGTGCATGGAGTAAAGCCAGATCTAACATACAGAGAGGCTTTGAGGAAAGAGAAGCAGAATAAACGGTGTAAAGACAGTAAGGTAGAAGGGCTGAAATGTGTGTACCTCAATGCAAGAAGCATCAGGAACAAAGATGATGAACTGAGAGCTTGGATACATACATGGAATTATGATGTAGTGGCCATTACAGAGACTTGGCTGGCACCAGGGCAGGAATGGATGCTCAATATTCCTGGATTTCAGTGCTTTAAAAGGGATAGAGAGGGTGCAAAAAGGGGAGGGGGGTGGCATTACTGGTCAGGGATACTATTACAGCGACAGAAAGGGTGGGTAATGTAGCAGGATCCTCTTTTGAGTCAATATGGGTGGAACTCAGGAACAGGAAGGGAGCAGTTACTCTGAGGGTATTCTATAGGCGCCCTGGTAGCAGCAGAGATACAGAGGAGCAGATTGGGAGGCAGATTTTGGAAAGGTGCAAAAATAACAGGGTTGTTATCATGGGTGACTTTAACTTCCCTAATATTGATTGGCACCTGATCAGTTCCAAGGGTTTAGATGGGGCAGAGTTTGTTAAATGTGTCCAGGATGGATTCCTGTCACAGTATGTGGACAGGCCAACCAGGGGGAATGCCATACTAGATCTAGTACTAGGTAATGAACTGGGTCAGGTCACAGATTTCTCAGTGGGTGAGCATCTGGGGGACAGTGACCACCGCTCCCTGGCCTTTAGCATCATCATGGAAAAGAATAGAATCAGAGAGGACAGGAAAATTTTTAATTGGGGAAGGGCAAATTTTGAGGCTATAAGGCTAGAACTTGCGGCTGTGAATTGGGATGATGTTTTTGCAGGGAAATGTACTATGGATATGTGGTCGATGTTTAGAGATCTCTTGCGGGATGTTAGGGATACATTTGTCCCAGTGAGGAAGATAAAGAATGGTAGGGTGGAGGAACCATGGGTGACAAGTGAGGTGGAAAATCTAGTCAGGAGGAAGAAGGCAGCATACATGAGGTTTAGGAAGCAAGGATCAGATGGGTCTAATGAGGAATATAGGGAAGCAAGAAAAGAGCTTAAGAAGGGGCTGAGAAGAGCAAGAAGGGGGCATGAGAAGGCCTTGGCGAGTAGGGTAAAGGAAAACCCCAAGGTATTCTTCAATTATGTGAAGAAAGAAAGCATGACGGGAGTGAAGGTAGGACCGATTAGAGATAAAGGTGGGAAGATGTGCCTGGAGGCTGTGGAAGTGAGCGAGGTCCTCAATGAATACTTCTCTTCGGTATTCACCAATGAGAGGGAACTTGATGGTGAGGACAATATGAGTGAGGTTGATGTTCTGGAGCATATTGATATTAAGGAAGAGGAGGTGTTGGAGTTGCTAAAATACATTAGGACAGATCAGTCCCTGGGGCCTGACAGAATATTCCCCAGGCTGCTCCATGAGGCGAGAGGAGAGATTGCTGAGCCTCTGGCTAGGATCTTTATGTCCTCGTTGTCCATGGGAATGGTACCGGAGCATTGGAGGGAGGTGAATGTTGTCCCCTTGTTCAAGAAAGGTAGTAGGGATAGTCTGGGTAATTATAGACCAGTGAGCCTTACGTCTGTGGTGGGAAAGCTGTTGGAAAAGATTCTTAGAGATAGGATCTATAGGCATTTAGAGAATCATGGTCTGATCAGGGACAGTCAGCATGGCTTTGTGAAGGGCAGATCGTGTCTAACAAGTTTGATGGAGTTCTTTGAGGAGGTGACCAGGCATATAGATGAGGGTAGTGCAGTAGATGTGATCTATATGGATTTTAGTAAGGTATTTGTCAAAGTTCCACACGGTAGGCCTATTCAGAAAGTCAGAAGGCATGGGATCCAGGGAAGTTTGGCCAGGTGGATTCAGAATTGGCCTACCTGCAGAAGGCAGAGTGTGGTGGTGGAGGGAGTACATTCAGATTGGAGGATTGTGACTCGTGGTGTCCCACAAGGATCTGTTCTGGGACCTCTACTTTTCGTGATTTTTATTAACGACCTGGATGTGGGGGTAGAAGGATGGTTGGCAAGTTTGCAGCCGACTCAAAGGTTGGTGGTGTTGTAGATCGTGTAGAGGATTGTCAAAGATTGCAGAGAGACATTGATAGGGTTCGAGTTCAAGTTCGATGCGAGTATGCGGGCAGTGGGCAAAATATCCCTCCAGTGTTTGTGGATCTCGTACTGGAGATGCAGTATCACTTTATCCTGCCACTTTGTTTTTGGCCCACGTCATCATCATCTTGGTCCCCAACTTTCCTTTACTGGGATCTTCCTCCTCTTCAACCTCCATTCTGGAGTTTAAGTTACAATAGTGGAGTTGTTGCCTATGGATAGTGTTTTGGATTTGAGGTTGTTTTATGGGAACTGTGTGCTGTGATCTGGGGGTTGTGCCGTAGCTAATTGAGGGGTGTGCGGGGAGGGACATGCCTGGAGGTAGAGTTAGGTAATGGGGGTTGAGGATTCACGGTGAAGGGAGGTGGGGTGGGGTGGCAAATGGGCTGAGAAGTGGCAGATGGAGTTCAACCCGGAGAAGTGTGAGGTGGTACACTTTGGAAGGACAAACTCCAAGGCAGAGTACAAAGTAAATGGCAGGATACTTGGTAGTGTGGAGGAGCAGAGGGATCTCGGGGTACATGTCCACAGATCCCTGAAAGTTGCCTCACAGGTGGATAGGGTAGTTAAGAAAGCTTATGGGGTGTTAGCTTTCATAAGTCGGAGGATAGAGTTTAAGAGTCGCGATGTAATGATGCAGCTCTATAAAACACTGGTTAGGCCACACTTGGAGTACTGTGTCCAGTTCTGGTCACCTCACTATAGGAAGGATGTGGAAGCACTGGAAAGGGTACAGAGGAGATTTACCAGGATGTTGCCTGGTTTAGAAAGTATGCATTATGATCAGAGATTAAGGGAGCTAGGGCTTTACTCTTTGGAGAGAAGGAGGATGAGAGGAGACATGATAGAGGTGTACAAGATAATAAGAGGAGTAGATAGAGTGGATAGCCAGCACCTCTTCCCCAGGGCACCACTGCTCAATACAAGAGGACATGGCTTTAAGGTAAGGGGTGGGAAGTCCAAGGGGGATATTAGAGGAATGTTTTTTACTCAGAGAGTGGTTGGTGCGTGGAATGCACTGCCTGAGTCAGTGGTGGAGGCAGATACACTAGTGAAGTTTAAGAGACTACTAGACAGGTATATGGAGGAATTTAAGGTGGGGGCTTATATGGGAAGCAGGGTTTGAGGGTCAGCACAACATTGTGGGCCAAAGGGCCTGTACTGTGCTGTACTGTTCTATGTACATTTGATGTAACATTTGAGTTTTTTATGTGACAGGCCAACAAGATTACACATCAGACTGTGTAATCTGCATTTGACTGCTTGACTTTGGAACAGAGGAGAGAGGAGGAAGGCGAGTGGGGAAACCATAGCGTTGCTTTAAAATTCAGAGTGGGGAAAAATGGTCTCAGGTAACTAAAATGTGTGCCCACTGGAGACAGAAGGCCATCGGGAATGTACGTAGAAGGTGGGGAGACAGGGTGTAACAGACAGCATGAGAGAGAGTGGAGCAAACAGTGGCTGCGACATTCAAATGCAGAAATGCTGTGGGTGAAGAAACCACAACTACGCCAGCTGACTGAACTGTTGGCTGCACCTCTGTAGACAGTGGGACAGTGGGGAGGAGGAGGTGATGGCAGACTGAGTCAGGGAGAGGAGGAAGGAAATCGAGGGAGAACAAGAAAGACAAGAAGCGAAGCTGAGGGAGAGTGAGAAGACAGAGTCAGATTGAGGGAAATCATACTGAAAGAGAGAGTGGAATTAATGGCATGATTACTTATTTCATATAAATATTTCTAAATTTCTTAACATCTACATGTTAAATGCAGTCACTGCATCAGCATGATAACAGAAATATTTCTGAAATCTGATGGAAGCATTCATTACAGTTTGCTCTGAACTGGCCATCGGGAATACCTGCACCTTGTGCTTTGATAGAAACATTCCAAAAATTGTGAAGCTTCCATTTTCTATAAAAGGCAAATGAGGACATGGGCAAATATTTCATTGTCATCAGGGAGAACAAATTAATCTTTAAAAAATGTTAACAAATAGAATGTCAAAGTACTGAAAGGATGTTCCCTTTACCTTTCCCACCCCCGTAGCTTCACCTATCACATAGAACATAGAACTTAGAACATATAAATCTACAGCACATTGCAGGCCCTTCGGCCCACAATGTTGTGCCAACCATGTAACCTACTCTGGAAATGGCCTAGAATTTCCTACTGCATAGTCCGCTGAGCTTCATGTACCTATGTAGGAGTCTCTTAAAAGACCCTTTTGTATCCACCTATATCACCTTCGCTGGCAGTGCATTCCACACACCCACCACTCTCTGTGGAAAAACTTACCCCTGATATCCCCTCTTGCACCTACTTCCAAGCACATTAAAACTCATGTTAGCCATTTCAGCCCCTGGGAAAAAGTCTCTGACTATCCACACAATGAATAGCTCTCATCACCTTGTACAGCTCTGTCAGATCACCTCTCATCCTCTGTCTCACCAAGGAGAAAAGGCCAAGTTCACTCATAAGGCATGTTCTCCAATCCAGGCAACAATATTATAAATCTCCTTGGCACTTTTTCGCCTTCTAGCTTGTCCACCTTTTGTTGAAAGTTAATGTCCACGTATAGCAAGCAATCAGGAAAAGAAACCCTGTTACAACAGACTTCACTGGAGATCAATTTGAGTACAGAAGTAGAGACATCTTACTCCAATTATGTAGGGTGTTTTGTTAGGCTGTACCTGCACTACTCTGTATAGGCCTTGTATACCTGCCAATAGAAGGCTATACTGGTGAAAGAGTATAGAGGCTGGTCACCAGATTGATTATGACCTCGACCCATGAGGAGAGGTCTTGCAGACGTGACCTACAGTGTTCACCCCCCCCCCATGGAAGTTTTCATGTTTTATTATTTTACAACATTTAATCATAGTGGATTTAACTTTTTTTTTACACTGATCAGCAGATAAAGACTATTTCGTGTCAGTGAAAATATCTCTATAAAACGATCCAAGACAGTGGTCCCCAACCACCGGGCCGTGAGGAAACGATATGATTTGGCGATATGAAATGATATGAGTCAGCTGCACCTTTCCTCATTCCCTGTCACACACTGTTGAACTTGAACACCCCCCCCCACCGTTGGTCGGTCCGCAAGAATATTGTCAATATTAAACCGGTCTGCGGTGCAAAAAAGGTTGGGGACTCCTGGTCTAAGATATAAAACACGAAATAATTGATTGCATAAGTATCCACCTCCTTTAATATCATAAACTAAATCATCACTGGTGCAGCCAATGGCTTTTAGGAGTCACATAATTAGTTAAATGGAGATCACCTTTGTGCAGTCAAGGTGTTTCAATCGATTGTAGTAAAAAATACACCTGTATCTGGAAGGTCCAACTGCTCCCAGTGTGGGCACTCCAAGTTGAGGCAAATGAAATGCCAGTGGGGCTGCGGTGTAAACAGCTGGAGGCCAATTACTGGATTCATTTAAGGGGGCATGGTGATAGCCATCCTACAAAAAGGGTGTTGCAGACATGCTGGGAGAAGGAGAGGTCACAAAAAGAAAGTTTTGGCTGGACAGGAGAGCAAACAGCAAAAGATATGGCTGTATACAATAAAGAGTTTTGTCCAAGTGTGGTGTGGCCTGTCAGACCTTTCTGGGTATTAGAAAATCCTCTGTAGATTTGGAATTGCTTAAGATTAAACACAGTAATAAGACGGCTGATATACTCAGTGAATATCATAGTTATAGGGAATAGAAACATAGAAAATAGGTGCAGGAGTAGGCCATTCGGCCCTTCGAGCCTGCACCGCCATTTATTATGATCATGGCTGATCATCCAACTCAGAACCCCACCCCAGCCTTCCCTCCATACCCCCTGACCCCCGTAGCCACAAGGGCCATATCTAACTCCCTCTTAAATATAGCCAATGAACTGGCCTCAACTGTTTCCTGTGGCAGCGAATTCCGCAGATTCACCACTCTCTGTGTGAAGAAGTTTTTCCTAATCTCGGTCCTAAAAGGCTTCCCCTCTATCCTCAAACTGTGGCCCCTCGTTCTGGACTTCCCCAACATCGGGAACAATCTTCCTGCATCTAGCCTGTCTAATCCCTTTAGGATTTTATACGTTTCAATCAGGTTCCCCCTCAATCTTCTAAATTCCAACGAGTACAAGCCCAGTTCATCCAGTCTTTCTTCATATGAAAGTCCTGCCATCCCAGGAATCAATCTGGTGAACCTTCTTTATACTCCCTCTATGGCAAGGATGTCTTTCCTCAGATTAGGGGACCAAAACTGCACACAATACTCCAGGTGTGGTCTCACCAAGGCCTTGTACAACTGCAGTAGTACCTCCCTGCTCCTGTACTCAAATCCTCTCGCTATAAATGCCAGCATACCATTCGCCTTTTTCACCGCCTGCTGTACCTGCATGCCCACTTTCAATGACTGGTGTATAATGACACCCAGGTCTCGTTGCACCTCCCCTTTTCCTAATCGGCCACCATTCAGATAATAATCTGTTTTCCTATTTTTGCCACCAAAGTGGATAACTTCACATTTATCCACATTAAATTGCATCTGCCATGAATTTGCCCACTCACCCAACCTATCCAAGTCACCCTGCATCCTCTTAGCATCCTCCTCACTGCTAACACTGCCACCCAGCTTCGTGTCATCCGCAAACTTGGAGATGCTGCATTCAATTCCCTCATCCAAGTCATTAATATATATTGTAAACAACTGGAGTCCCAGCACTGAGCCTTGTGGTACCCCACTAGTCACCGCCTGCCATTCTGAAAAGGTCCCGTTTATTCCCACTCTTTGCTTCCTGTCTGCTAACCAATTCTCCACCCACACCAATACCTTACCCCCAATACCGTGTGCTTTAAGTTTGCACACTAATCTCCTGTGTGGGACCTTGTCAAAAGCCTTTTGAAAATCCAAATATACCACATCCACTGGTTCTCCCCTATCCACTCTACTAGTTACATCCTCAAAAAATTCTATGAGATTCGTCAGACATGATTTTCCTTTCACAAATCCATGCTGACTTTGTCTGATCATTTCACCACTTTCCAAATGTGCTGTTATCACATCCTTGATAACTGACTCCAGCAGTTTCCCCACCACCGACGTTAGGCTAACCGGTCTATAATTCCCCGGTTTCTCTCTCCCTCCTTTTTTAAAAAGTGGGGTTACATTCGCCACCCTCGAATCCTCAGGAACTAGTCCAGAATCTAACGAGTTTTGAAAAATTATCACTAATGCTTCCACTATTTCTTGGGCTACTTCCTTAAGCACTCTAGGATGCAGACCATCTGGCCCTGGGGATTTATCTGCCTTCAATCCCTTCAATTTACCTAACACCACTTCCCTACTAACATGTATTTCGCTCATTTCCTCCATCTCACTGGACCCTCTGTCCCCTACTATTTCTGGAAGATTATTTATGTCCTCCTTAGTGAAGACAGAACCAAAGTAATTATTCAATTGGTCTGCCATGTCCTTGCTCCCCATAATCAATTCACCTGTTTCTGTCTGCAGGGGACCTACATTTGTCTTTACCAGCCTTTTCCTTTTTACATACCTATAAAAGCTTTTACAGTCTGTTTTTATGTTCCCTGCCAGTTTTCTCTCATAATCTTTTTTCCCTTTCCTAATTAAGCCCTTTGTCCTCTGCTGAACTCTGAATTTCTCCCTGTCCTCAGGTGAGCCACTTTCTCTGGCTAATTTGTATGCTTCTTCTTTGGAATTGATACTATCTCTAATTTCTCTTGTCAGCCACGGGTGCACTACCTTCCTTGATTTATTCTTTTGCCAAACTGGGATGAACAATTGTTGTAGTTCATCCATGCAATCTTTAAATGCTTGCCATTGCATATCCACCGTCAATCCTTTAAGTGTCATTTGCCAGTCTATCTTAGCTAATTCACGTCTCATACCTTCAAAGTTACCCCTCTTCAAGTTCAGAACCTTTGTTTCTGAATTAACTATGTCACTCTCCATCTTAATGAAGAATTCCACCATATTATGGTCACTCTTACCCAAGGGGCCTCTCACTACAAGATCGCTAATTAACCCTTCCTCATTGCTCAAAACCCAGTCCAGAATAGCCTGCTCTCTAGTTGGTTCCTCGACATGTTGGTTCAAAAAACCATCCCGCATACATTCCAAGAAATCCTCTTCCTCAGCACCTTTACCAATTTGGTTCACCCAATCTACATGTAGATTGAAGTCAGCCATTATAACTGCTGTTCCTTTATTGCACACATTTCTAATTTCCTGTTTAATACCATCTCCGACCTCACTACTACTGTTAGGTGGCCTGTACACAACTCCCACCAGCGTCTTCTGCCCTTTAGTGTTACGCAGCTCTACCCATATCGATTCCACATCTTCCCAGCTTATGTCCTTCCTTTCTATTGCGTTAATCTCTTCTTTAACCAGCAATGCCACCCCACCTCCCCTTCCTTCATGTCTATCCCTCCTAAATATTGAATATCCCTGAACGTTGAGCTCCCATCCCTGGTCACCCTGGAGCCACGTCTCTGTGATCCCAACTATATCATAATCATTAATAACAATCTGCACTTTCAATTCATCCACCTTATTATGAATGCTCCTTGCATTGACACATAAAGCCTTCAGGCGCTCTTTTACAACTCTCTTAGCCCTTATACAATTATGTTGAAAAGTGGCCCTTTTTAATGCTTGCCCTGGATTTGTCGGCCTGCCACTTTTACTTTTCTCCTTAGTACTTTTTGCTTCTACCCTCACTTTACACCCCTCTGTCTCTCTGCACTGGTTCCCATCCCCCTGTTGTGAACTAACCTCCTCTCGCCTAGCCTCTTTAATTTGATTCCCACCCCCCAACCATTGAATGTAAATATAAAGGTGTACAGATTTTTACGGATGGATCAAAGGATCCAGAAATAGGTGCAACAGGGTCTGCAATTGTTGTACCGAGTTATCGAGTGGAAATTAGCAAGAGAACTCCTGATTGCTTGAGTGTATATACAGTTGAAATGTTTGCCATATTGTTAGCACTAGAATGGAGTGAGAAGGTTGATTATAATAATTTTGTGATATGTAGCGATTCTGTGTCAGCCCTTGCAAGCATTAAGGTGGGTACCACTAGTGGTCACCAGGATCTGCTTTATAAAATCCTGTTTGCAAGTTCAAGACTGGCTAGACAAGGCAAAAATATTGCATTCATGTGGGTTTCAGCACATTTGGGTACTATGGGAAATGAGACAGCATATAGACTGGCAAAAGCAGCAGTCAAAAAAGGATCTGTAGAGGTCAATATCAAACTATCAAAATCAGAGGGGAAGAGCATAGTGTGGAGAAGGATACATCAACAGTGGCAGCAGCATTGGGATAGAGCAATAAAAGGAAGACATTTACATTCAATTCAGAACAGAGTAGATATGGGAAGAAGTAGGGGAGTAAAGCAGAAGGAACAAGTAATTATAAGTAGGCTGAGAATTGGGCACAGCATCCTTAATGGCACTCTGGCCATTATGAGTAAGCATCCAACAGGTTTTTGCGATCATAAAACCATAAGACAAAGGAGCAGAAGTAGGCCATTCGGCCCATCGAGTCTGCTCTGCCATTTTATCATGAGCTGATCCATTTTATCCTATTTAGTCCCACTGCCCCGCCTTCTCACCATAACCTTTAATGCCCTGGCTACTCAGATACCTATCAATCTCTGCCTTAAATTCGCCCAATGACTTGGCCTCCACTGCTGCCCGTGGCAACAAATTCCATAGATTCACCACCCTCTGACTAACAAAATTTCTTCGCATTTCTGTTCTGAAAGGGCGCCCTTCAATCCTGAGGTCATGCCCTCTCGTACCAGACTCCCCCATCATGGGAAACAACTTTGCCACATCCACTCTGTCCATGCCTTTTAACATTCGAAATGTTTCTATGAGGTCTCCCCTCATTCTTCTAAACTCCAAGGAATACAGTCCAAGAGCGGACAAACGTTCCTCATATGTTAACCCTCTCATTCCCGGAATCATTCTCGTGAATCTTCTCTGTACCCTCTCCAACATCAGCACATCCTTTCTTAAATAAGGAGACCAAAACTGCCCACAGTACTCCAAGTGAGGTCTCACCAGCGCCTTATAGAGCCTCAACATCACATCCCTGCTCCTATACTCTATTCCTCTAGAAATGAATGCCAACATTGCATTTGCCTTCTTCACTACTGACTCAGCCTGGAGGTTAACTTTAAGGGAATCCTGTATGAGGACTCCCAAGTCCCGTTGCATCTCAGAACTTTGAATTCTTTCCCCATTTAAATAATAGTCTGCCCGTTTATTTTTTCTGCCAAAGTGCATAACCATACACTTTCCAACATTGTACTTCATTTGCCACTTCTCTGCCCATTCTTCCAATCTATCCAAGTCTCTCTGCAGACTCTCCGTTTCCTCAGCACTACCGGCCCCTCCACCTAACTTCGTATCGTCAGCAAACTTAGCCACAAAGCCATCTATTCCATAATCCAAATCGTTGATGTACAATGTAAAAAGAAGCGGCCCCAACACTGATCCCTGCGGAACACCACTGGTAACCGGCAGCCAACCAGAATAGGATCCCTTTATTCCCACTCTCTGTTTCCTGCCAATCAGCCAACGCTCTATCCACGTATGTAACTTTCCCGTAATTCCATGGGCTCTTATCTTGTTAAGCAGCCTCATGTGTGGCACCTTGTCAAAGGCCTTCTGAAAATCCAAATATACAACATCCACTGCATCTCCCTTGTCTAGCCTACTGGTAATTTCCTCAAAAAATTGTAATAGGTTTGTCAGGCAGGATTTTCCTTTAAGGAATCCATGCTGAGTTCTGCCTATCTTGTCATATGCCTCCAGGTACTCTGTAACCTCATCCTTGACAATCGACTCCAACAACTTCCCAACCACCGACGTCAAGCTAACAGGTCTATAATTTCCTTTTTGCTTCCTTGCCCCCTTCTTAAATAACGGAGTGACATTTGCAACCTTCCAGTCTTCCGGAACCATGCCAGAATCTATCGACTTTTGAAAGATCATCGCTAATGCCTCCGCAATCTCCACAGCTACTTCCTCCAGAACACGAGGGTGCATTCCATCTGGTCCAGGAGATTTATCGACCTTTAGCCTATTCAGCTTCCTGAGTACTTTCTCTGTCGTAATTGTGACTGCGCACACTTCTCTTCCCTGCCACCCTTGAGTGTCCGGTATCCTGCTGTCTTCCTCAGTGAAGAGTGATGCAAAATACTTGTTCAGTTCCTCTGCCATCTCCTCATCTCCCATTACAATTTCTCCAGTATCATTTTCTATCGGTCCTATATCTACTCTCACCTGTCTTTTACTCTTATCAGGATCTATGTCAGGAGACTGAAACAGTAGAGCATATCCTTATTTCATGCCGGAAATTTGCACAGGAAAGGCAACAAATGTTACAACAATTACGCAAAATGGGACTGGTAGAGAACAGTGTTAAAGGTTTGAGCAACACACATCAAAGTTGCTGGTGAACGCAGCAGGCCAGGCAGCATCTCTAGGAAGAGGTACAGTCGACGTTTCAGGCCTGTACCTCGACTGTACCTCTTCCTAGAGATGCTGCCTGGCCTGCTGCGTTCACCAGCAACTTTGATGTGTGTTGCTTGAATTTCCAGCATCTGCAGAATTCCTGTTGTTTGAGTGTTAAAGGTTTATTGGAATGTGGGGAGGAAATGGTTGTTTAGTTTTTTAAGGGCGACGGGACTGGAAAGACGGCTTTAAAGTGAATGGACAGTGAAGGACAATAAATCCTGAAGATGGCTGTAATGCAACAATGTGGATGCCAACTGCCGTAAAAACCCAAAGGAGAAGAAGAAGGTCCAACTGCTGGCAAGTCAGTATCTTGGCAAAAATGACACCATGTAGTCAGATAAACTCCACAAAAAGGTTATTGAAAAGCACAAGTCAGGAGATGGATACAAGAAAACTTCCAAGTGACTGAATATCCCTTGGAGTATAGTTAAGTTAATCATCAAGAAATGGTAAGAATATGGCGCAGTTGTAAATTTGCCTAGAGCAGTCCGTCCTCTAAAACAGGAAGGGGACGATTGTGGAAGGCAACCAAGAGACCTATGACAAGTCTGGAGGAGATGCAAGCTTCAGTGGCTGAGGTGGGAGAGACAGCACATACAACTGTTGCCTGGGTGCTTCACCAGTCACAGCTTTATGGGAGAGTGACAAAGAGAAAGCCACTGTTGGGGGGGAAAAACTCAAAGGTACATTTAATATCAGAGAAATGCATACAATATACACCCTGAAATACATCCTCAAGTGAGATATTGATGAGAGTTTGCCAGAAGGCATGTGGGAGACTCTGAAGGCAGCTGGAAGAATGTTCTATGGTCTGATGAACCCAAAACTGAGCTTTTTGGCCATCAGGCTGAACACTGTTTGCATGATGTGGCTGTGGGGATGCTTCACTGCAGCAGGCCCTGAAAGGCTTGTGAAGGTAGAGGGTAAAACCAATACAGCAAATTGCAGGGGAAACCTGTTGCAGTCTGCAAGAGAACTGTGACTTGGGAAAAGATTTGTTTTGCAACAAGACAATGACTCCAAACATAAACCCAAAGCTACAAGGGACTGACTTAAAAACAACAAAGTTAATGTCTTGGAGTGGCCAAGTCAGAATCCAGACCACAATCCACATTTGTGATTGGACTTGAAAAGGGCTGTTCACTCACAATCCCCATGCAATCTGACAGAGCTTGAGCAGTTTTGTAAAGAAGAATGGGGAAAACTTGCAGTGGCCAGATGTGAAAAGCTGATAGAGATCTACCCACACAGACTCAAGGCTGTAATTGCTGACAAAGGTACACCTACTAAATACTGACTTGAAGGGGGTGAATACTTGTGGAATCAATTATTTTGCATTTAATAATTGCAATAAATTTAGACCAATTTTTAGAGATCTGTTTTCACTTTGACATGAAAGAGTCTTTTTCTGTTGATCAATGTCAAATTAAATCCACTGAGTTTCAATATTGTTAAACAATAAAACATGAAACTTCCATGGGGTGAATACTGTTTATATGCACTGTCTGCTGTTCTGACATTTAAAACAATGAGAGGGGATCTGAGGAATTCACGGGGTATATGCTGGAGGAATTCATAGGATACCTGCTGGAGGATATTTCCCTCACTGGATTGCTTTGAACTAGGATCATGGCTTTAAGAAAAAGGACTGGCCATTTGGGACAAAGATGTAAAGGAATGTCTTAACTCAGAGGATTATAAACCTTAGGAATGCTCAACACAAATGATGTAACAGCAGCAAAGCAGTCAGGATAGTTTTCGTAAATATTGATCCAGAATATGATTAATAGTGATGAGAAAAAAGGATTAATTTAGTTATGATAGCATAGACTTGATAAAGTTAAATGTTGCTTAATGAATGTGATAGAATTTTAAATGAGTTGATGTGAATATTGCAATCTAGGTAGAGTACATGTTCATCCAGGGGGATTACATTTTGCCAGGTACCAGACTTATCAGCAAGGTTAAAGCATAAAATGAACAATGGTAACAGATAAATATTGGCTTGGTAACACAACAGAGGCTTGCGCTGACTGGTGGGTTTTGAGCAAGAGGAAAATAGAGCCGTGTTCTCCAAAGATCAGTCTTACAGCTGTTATTTCTGCTGATCTCCAATAATACAATTTCTAAATTGACGGATGACACAAATCTGGGCAGTATTGTGAACTCCTAGGAAGATCGCAAGATGTCAGTATGCCAGTGGAGTGGGTAGTTGAATCTTAATGTGAAGAAGTGTAAGGTAGGAGTAATAAGGAGATAGAATATAGAATAATGAACACTGTTCTGAAGGAGATTTCAGGAGAAGGAGGATACCAGTCTTAGTAAGTGGTAATTCTGCTTGAGAAAACAGTTAATAAAATATTTACAGTTTGTACTTTATCAGTCAATGCTTTGAATACGAAGGTAGGAAAGTCATGTTGAACCTTTGTAGAACAGTATTCTGGCTTTAACCAAAACGTTGTGTTAATTTCCAGTCACTATGTTATAAGAAGTTATGAAGGCATTAGAGAGGGTCCAGAAACCATTGATTTGTAAACTAGCTTTACCCTACCTGCAGATGACGTGCAATTTTGCATGATGGAAGGTAATTGCAATCGAACATTCTATTTTGCATGGTGTCCCCTTGTGATTGCTGGTTGCTCTGCCTGCCTGCACTGCAGTGAACGGGTGTATTCAGAGACATCGGGAGTAAAGCAAAAGATGCAATCACTGGCCACAAAGTGACCTTCAAGAGCACAGTCTGCACTATTCTTCTTCAGCATATTCTGGATGTTCTGAAAGGTAACTATTATAACATCTCTTTCCTGAATCCTCATTGGTAAATTGATAGGTAAATAATAATCAAAGTTGGTATTGTGGGGTAAGTTGGTAGAGTAGCAAAGAAGTGTGGTTTTGATCCTGACTTTGGGTGTTGCTGGTGTGAAATTTGAGTTTTCCCATTGTGACCCGCCTGTGGGTGTTCTTGTTTCCTCTTACATTGCAAAGTGGACAGGTTATTAGGTTAATTGGCCACTGTAAGTGGCCCCCATTGTGTAGGTATTTGTAGAATCTGGGGACGGGGGAGCCAATGGGACTGTAGGAGATTTTGAAAAATGGAATTATTGAACAATTAATGTAATGGTGTTGGCTGTTAAGGGTGCAGTGGGCTGAAGGGCCTTTTTATGTTCTGTCTGAGTTGTTGAGAGAAATTGACAAAGGTGATATACAAACTGTGGAAGGAGCATATGAAGCCCTAAATTATGTATCCAACCTGACACTACAAGTATCTCTTGCTCAAAAGTAGCAGCAGTTGTCTGAGAACTCAGCAGACTGGAGTAGAAGCAAATCATCCTTAACTCTGAGGGACTCTCTAAGAGGAAAGGGGTATCAGGAGTTAACAGCGCCAGCTGTAGATTTGAGGTAAATATTGGTAAGGAAACTGAAATGCTAAAATCTGCAGACTGGTACTTGACCTGTTAGTGTTCCCATTCAGAGCAGAGTGCCCTCAATGAGGCAGAGCTAACTCAGTTACAAATTACTGTACTTTTCTAAATACTTGAGTGAAACACTATCAGCAGGAGTTACGTATTCACTTTTACAATTGTTATAGTGTGTGTAATAAATGTTGCTATTGTTTATAAACAGAATTAGATGCCCCCTTTGCAAATTGTACCTGTCTTTAATTCATAGTTTTGGATACCCAGCTAATGACTCAGCTTAAAAAATGTTGCTTTGACATCTGACATGCAGATCGAGCAAGGAAAGTACACCATTTTACTTTGTCTTCAAGTGAGGTCGAAATAATGAAAGCTGGATCATGTCAATTTTGAAAGGCCACCCACATTTCTGCCTGCTTGACTGCTCTAATTGCATCTGTACTCTAAACTTCTCAAATTACAGATTTTGTAATTTGAGAAGTTTAGAGTACAGATGCAATTAGTTTGGGGTTTTTTTGTACCTCTCAAATGGTATGATTTGTACCAGAGAACCCTGCAGATTACAATGTTTCAAGCCAAACTGGAAACAGAATGTGCACATCCCCTTGGTGCTTAAGGCCAGGAAGCCCTGTTTTACAAAGTCCCTATAGAATTTGTTTTGCTCCAGATTCCAGCATCTGCAGTCTCTTATGTCTCTTCTGAGTATGTGCTGATTCTTTCTGAAAGCGCTCTGACCTGAAGGAATTATTTGCTTAACCGCAGGAACTTCACAACAAGAAAGAAATATAAAATACTTGCCAGAAATAGTACACAAGTATTTCAATTTTTGGCTTAATCCCAATCAACAAACATAGGAAAGCCTGAAATATTGGTACAAAGTAGAAGAATAAAGTAACTTTATTAAATATGTAAATTAGGACTAGGAGTACACTCCTTTACAGGGTTGGAATTAGACTAGAAATTGAATCACCTTGGCACATTTGGCATACTTTGAATAAGATATTGCTTTCATTATCCTTGATGCTGAAGTGTCAGCTGATGAAGTAGGGATGTACAAGAAAAGCGGAGAAGTTGTCTGTTCAGCTACTAGGCTTTGTCTGCAGGATCTCTCCACCAAGCCATTAAGGCCAATGAATGGGAACTGGATGTGAGAAGCCAGCTTCTGCAAGGGATTTCAGCAAACAGTGCAATTTAAATACTATAGCCAGAAATTCATAACTACGAAAACTCTAGAACATAAACAAATAGAAACTGTGTTGGTTTATTTGCTTTTCTGGTCTAATAAGCCACATAGTAAAATTTTAGTTGATCCTTTACAACATAATCTCCTTATCTCTATAACCCCTCATCCCCCTAATACTAAGAAACATGTTGAATTTTTATTTGTATATTATCAGCGATTTAGCTTCCAACCAGATCTTCAGTATAGAGAACTCCAAACATTGACCACTGTCCGAGTCAAGGAATTTCTCTTTATTTCAATCTTAAATTGTCTCTAATTTTGATACTGTGACTCCTAGTGTTAAATTCTCCAGTCAGTGCAAGATGCACCCTGTAAGAACTTTGTTTCTCTCAGTGGTCACCTCTCGTAGTTCCAAAGTCTGTTATACTGTGGCCAAGCCTACTTGATCTCTCCACATGTGACAGATTTGATTTAACCTTCCCAGAAACTAGTTGTCTCTGCTGCATTTATTGTGTTCCAAGTGTAATGAGACCAGCGTTGTGCATAGTAATTCGACTAAACATCTGTATAGCTGTAGGAAAACATGCCTACTTTTGTGCTCAAGTTCTTTAGCCAGGACGGTGAATGTACTTTCTGATTTTCTGTGATGCCATGTTAGTTTTGAGCAACATCCTTTTGAGCAAAAACATTTGAAAATTTCCAATATTTAAAAAATTGCTCAAGTTTTGCTTTGTTTTCTGTTGAAGTAGATAATATTATATCTTTCAACATATCAATGCATCTGCCAGGTTGGGGCCCACTCATTTAGTTTGTCAATATCCCCTTGAAGTCTCTGTATCTTCACGTTTCTGCCCAGGTCATTCACAGAACTTCAAAGTGCTGGTCACTATAGAAACAATCAACATTTCATGTCTGTGGTCCTTCACTGAAGATTTGCCACTACGTTCTGTTCTACTTTCAAATTTCCACATCTGCCTTTTTAAAATTTTCAAACTGAGAAAGACCTGTTTATTCTAACTCCTTATTCTACCTGTTAGCTAGGTTTCAATCCACACCAGTCTATTACCCAAGACAATAACATTTCCTCACAGCCTCTTGACTCAGACCTTTTATAGAAGCCTTCCTGAAAATACAATTGCACTGCATTTTTTAGGAAGGTTCGACACATACACAAAAGGAGTGATCAAACATGATTTTTCTTTCATAAATCCTGTTTGACTTTGCTTAATCTTATTATTATTTTCTTGGTATGTTGGTATTGTTACAAATTGAAGCCTTTTTCTACTTACTAATGTCAGATCAACAGGTTTTTTTTTCCTTTTTCCTCCTGTTCCTCCTGTCTTAAATAGCATAATCATATTTGCCACCTTTGTTGGAACGACTCAAGAATAACCAAAGCATCCACTTACTGCATAGGCCTGGTCTTCCAACCTCTTGGACGTAGGTCCTCAGCACTTGTCAACTTTTAGACCCTTTAATTTTAGACTAGGTGAGAGTAAGAGTTCGGCACGGACTAGAAGGGCCGAGATGGCCTGTTTCTGTGCTGTAATTGTTATATGGTTAATTTTAACTTTTAAACTAATGCTAAATTATTTTAGTTTATTTGTAGTAAGCCTTTGGTTCTCTAGTATTTTTATGAGAGTTATCTTTTTGTATTGTCTGAAGACAGACACAATGTATTTGATTGCTCAGTCATTTCCTTATTTACCCCTAAGTTCGCCCCTATCTGGCAGTGAGGCAGTCACGTTTGTGTTCAGAAACCTTTTCCATCTGTACATAAATTGTCTGTTTTATTTTCCATGCTGGTGTACCTTCATCCTATTTCCCCTCTTGCTGTTACTTTCTTAGTCATCTTTTGTTGAATTCTAAAATGTTCCCAATTCTCTGGATTACTGCTCTTTCTAAGATATTAATATGATCTTTCAAAACAATCCAAAATATAGTTGGCATACAATATTTGCACATTAATTTTGAGTGATTCTTGTCACAGAGCATGTAGGTATTTTGAAACACCAGCGCCTTTCAGTGCCTCATTTTAAAAAGGACTTTGCTTTTCTGTTTTTCTACCAATATGCAAGACATGTTTTATCATTAATTTAGTCATAGCCATACTTTATTGATCCCGGGGGAAATTGGTTTTCATTACAGTTGCACCATAAATAATTAACTAGTAAGAAAACCATAAATAGTTAAATAGTAATATGTAAATTATGTCAGGAAATAAGTCCATGACCAGCCTATTGGCTCAGGGTGTCTGACCCTCCAAGGGAGGAGTTGTAAAGTTTGATGGCCACAGGCAGGAATGACTTCCTATGACGCTCTGTGTTGCATCTCGGAGGAATGAGTCTCTGGCTGAATGTACTCCTGTGCCCACCCAGTACATTATGTAGTGGATGGGAGACATTGTCCAAGATGGCATGCAACTTAGACAGCATTCTCTCTTCAGACACTACCGTGAGAGAGACCAGTTCCATCCCCACAACATCACTGGCCTTATGAATGAGTTTGTTGATTCTGTTGGTGTCTGCTACCCTCAGCCTGCTGCCCCAGCACACAACAGTAAACATGATAGCACTGGCCACCACAGACTTAACCAGTCCATATTTCGCTGAAAACTGTTTGCAGCTCTGGCCTGTTGTTGAGTGGCAGGGCATTAGGTAGAGAACAGATGTACAGAGCCTGTAAAAAGTATTCACCCGCCCCTTGGAAGTTTTCATATTTTACAACATTGAATCACAGTGGATATAATTTGGCTTTTTTTATTGACACTGATCAACAGAAAAAGGCCCTTTATGTCAAAGTGAAAACAATTCTCTACAACTGATATAAATTAATTACAAATACAAAGCAAAATAATTGATTGCCTAAGTATTCACCCCCTTCAAATTGGTATTTAGTAGATGCACCTTTGGCGACAATTACAGCCTTGAGTCTGTGTGGATAGGTTTCTATCAGCTTTGCACATCTGGACATTGCAATTTTTCCCCATTCTTCTTTACAAAACTGCCCAAGCTCTGTCAGATTGCATAGGGATTGTGAGTGAACAGACTTGTCCAGTCACAAATTCTCAATTGGATTGGGGTCTGGACTCTGCCATGGCTACTCCAGGACAGTAACTTTGTTGTTTTTAAGCCATTCCTGTGTAGCTTTATACTTGGGGTCATTGTCTTGCTGGAGAACAAATCTTCCAAGTTGCAGTTTTCTTGCAGACTGCATCACGTTTTCCTCCAGGATTTCCCTGTATTTTGCTGCATTAATTTTACCTTCTATCTTCACAAGCTTTCCAGGTGAAGCATCCCCACAGCATGATGCAGCCACCACCATGCTTTACGGTAGGGATGGTGTGTTTTTGATGATGTGCGGTGTTTAGCTTATGGCAAAGACAGTGTTTAATCTGATGGCCAAAAAGCTCAATTTTGGTTTCATCAGGCCATAGAACCTTCCAGCTGACCTCAGAGTCTCGCACATGCCTTCAGGCAAACTCTAGCCAAGATTTCATGTGAACTTTTCTCAACAGTGTTGTTCTCTTTGCCACTCTCCTATAAAGCTGCGACTGGTGACGCACCCGGGCAACAGTTATTGTATAGTAACCACAGTGTCTCCCATCTCAGCCACTGAAGCTTGTAACTCCTCCAGATTTATCATGGGTCTCTTGCTGGCCTCCCCCACTGTTCTTGCACAGTCACTCAGTTTTTGAGGATGGTCTGCTCCAGGCAGATTTACAGCTGTGCCATATTCTTTCCATTTCTTGATGATTGACTTAACTGTACCCCAAGGGATATTCAGTGACTTGCAAATTTTCTTGTATCCATCTCCCAACTTGTGCTTTTCAATAACCTTTTTCGTGGAGTTGCTTGGAGTGTTCTTTTGTCTTCATGGTGTAGTTTTTGCCAGGACTCTGACTCACCAGCAGTTGGACCTTCCAGACACAGGAGTATTTTTACTACAATCGATTGAAACACCTTGACTGCACACAGGTGATCTCCATTTTACTAATTATGTGACTCCTGAAACCAATTGGCTGCACCAGTGATGATTTGGTCTGTCATGTTAAAGGGGGCAGATACTAATGCAATCAGTTATTTTGTGTTTTATATTTGTAATTAATTTAGATCACTTTGTAGAGATCTGTTTTCACTTTGACACAAAAGAGTCTTTTGCTGTTGATCAGTGTGTAAAAAGCCAAATTAAATCCACTGTGATTCAATTTTGTAAAACAATAAAACATGAAAATTTCCAAGGAGAGTGAGTACTTTTTATAGGCACTGTAGAGATTAAGTAGGTAGAAGGAATTACTTTAGTTAAGAGCTTAATTGCAAATTTACTTAGCTTGGCACAAAGTCAAAGGCCCTGTTCTTGTGTTGTACTGTTGTACATTCAATGTTGCAGCTGCCTAAACCTTTGGTTAGGCCCCATTTGGATTATTGTGTGTAGTTATGGTTGTTGCCTTAAAGGAAAGATGTGGAGGCTTTGGAGAGAGTGCAAAAGGCTTCACTAACATGTTGCTTGGATTAGAGAGATTTAGCTGAGGCGATATTGGACTGACTATAATCTCTGGAGTGTACAAGGCTGCAAAAGCAACTGGATAAAAATATAAGTACAACTTTGAGAGATTTTGATAGGGTAGAAACTTTCCTTGGGTGGAAAGAGGGCTTAACTATATAGAAAGAGGTGAAAATTTTAAAGGAGGTTTGCAAGGCAGGTTTGTGACACTGAGAGTAGCAGGATGCCTGTGATGTGCTACCTCCAGGGTCAGTGGTAGAAGCAGTTACAAGGGAAATGTTTCAAAGATGCTTAGACAGATAGATGAATGCACAGGAAACGGGAGGGAGGGGGCGAGGTTTGCGATATACACTCTAGGCAGACGGAGATTTGTTTAAATTGGCATTATGGTCAGTACAGACATTCGGGGCTGAAGGGCCAATTCTTGAGCTGTACTATTCCTGTGTTTACATGTTCAATGTTAATCAGAACTTAAAAAAAAAACACCTACATACCCAACAAATTAGAGGTGGCACAGTAGCATGGTGCTTGGCACCACGCCTTACAATACAGATGTACCGGGTTCAATTCCCAACGCTGCCTGTAAGGAGTTTTTATGTTTTATGCATGGGTTTCTTCCAGGTGCTCCAGTGTCCTCCCACAATCCAAAGCCGTACCGGTTGGTAGGTTAATTGGTCATTGTAAGTTGTCCCATGATTAGGCTAGGATTAATTTGGGGATTTCTGGGTGGTATGACTCAAAGAGCCAGCGGGACCTACTTCATGCTGTATCTCAATAAATAAACAATAAGTTATCTATTTGTGAAGGATCTGTATGGAAATCACAACTAAAACTGTTGTGTATTTAACACTTTAGTAATAGTTGAGTAATTTTGTGCATATGGCTTGATTAAACATTCTTGTTCATTTAAAGAATTCATTCTGAGTATTGTGCATAATTACATGAATTTCAATTCATCACCACACTACCACATACATACGCGCCTCGCTTAAAGTAAGCTCGAAGCTGGACCACGTTCCCGGACTGAAGCATCCTCCTTTGAATTAGCTTAATGTCTTGAAGTTACAAAACATAACAAAAGCTACAGTGAAGAATCCTATTCAAAGCAGAGCTGTTTTTCCAGTCAATGAAAGATGATTGTGGAAAGCAAACTGTCTTAACAAATTACATCGTAGTCACTTTTTTTGCTGGCGTGATTGATGGAGGACATTGAGTCTAGTCTTCTGTTCTCACCAGACTGCGCATTTTCTGTGTGTTGCTTGTGTTTCTTGATAACAAAGTAGTTTTGAATTTCTGTGGGTTAGAGTCATAGAAACATAGAAAACCTACAGCACAATACAGGCCCTTCGGCCCACAAAGCTGGGCTGAACATGTTCTTACCTGAGAAATTACCTAGGGTTACCCATAGCCCTCTATTTTTCTGAGCTCCATATACCTGTCCAGAAGTCTCTTAAAAGTCCCTATTGTATTTGCCTCCATCATCATAGCCAGCAGCCCACTCCATGCACTCACCACTCTCTGTGGGGGGGGAGAAAAAAAACTTATACTAAAACCTATAGTTTATTGATTTGGTTGGTGTAACAACTAAAAAGTGCCAGGAATTGTGATGACTGGTACTGAGAGGGAGTTGTTTCATGTAGCCAGTTCTCAGCTCCGTTTTGAGTCATTGAGTCAGAGTGTATAGCACAGAAACAAATCCTTTAGCTACCTCATCCATAGCAGCCCTTTGCCCATCTACATTAATTCCATTTGCCTGCATGGGTCTGCATCTGTTTAACTGCCAGTCTAAATATCTGCTAAATATAGTAATTACATCTTCCTTCATTTCAGATTCTGTCTTTTAAAAAAAACTTTCCTCTCAAATTTCCTTTAAAACTTCCTCTCTGCTCTTGTTTGTCAGAGCTGTGCTATAATAAAAAGTTTGAGTGTCTATGCCTTTTGTAATTTCATATGCCTCTACCTCGTTCCCTCTTTCCCTTAGCCTTTTCCTTCGAGGGAAAACGGATCCAGTCTCTCTGTAACTGTTCTTCTGAGGATGATATCAATAGTAACCTCTGGATTGCTGCTTATGTCACGTGCCAGTGAGGCTAAGAATAGAATGACTGGAAGATGAATGCATGGCTGAAGAACTGGTGCAGGGGACAGGGTTTCAGATTTGTGGGTCATCGGGATCCCTTCTGGGGAAGGTATGAAAAAAGGATGGGACCAATATCCTTGCAGCAGGTTTCCTAGAGCTCGGGGGGTGGGGGGGGGGACTGTTTAAACTAATTTGGCAGGGGGAAGGAGACTGGAGTGATAAGGCTGAGTATGGGGCAGTTGGTTTTCTACTAGATGCAATGTATAGTGAGACTGTGAGGATGGACAGGCAGATCAAAGGGCAAAATTGCAGTCAATGAGATGAGTTCAGTGTAACAAGGGGCCCAAATCAAATCAGGTGATGGATACAGGGCTGAAGGTGTTATATTTGAATGCACGCAGTTATGGAATAAGGTTGATGATCTTGTAACAAAGAGGTTGGCAGGTATGATGTTGTGGCTGAAAGAATGTCATAATTGGGAGCTTAACATTGTATTGTATTGAAAGAACAGGCGGGCCGAAGGGGTGGGGTGGATCTGGTAGTAAAAAGTGAAATCAATCATTAGAAAGAGTCAAGTCAAGTCAAGTCAAATGTATTTATATAGCACATTTATAAAGAACCCACATTGACCAAACTGATGGACAGATCAGAGCAAAATACAAGAAACACAGACATAACCAACAAGGCAAACAGCTGATAGGCACAAAAGAAACAACACAAAGGCCGAGGCTCAAGCCGAAAATCAGCCACATCAGGATCAGGGGGATTCAAATGCTAGTTAGTTCTGAGCCTGGATCAGAAGCTGGAGAATCCTTGTGGTAGAGTTTACGAAACTACAAGGGTAAAAAGAATATGACAGTAGTTGTACACAGGCCTCTGAACAGTACTAGGATATGGGCTGCAAATTACAATGGGAGATAGAAAATGAAGGTCAAAAGGGCACAAATGTTGTGTTAATCATGGGGGATTTCCCTATGCAGGTAGATTGGGAAAATTTGGCTGGTGCTGGATCCCAAGAGAGAGAATTTGTAGAATGCCTAGAAATGGCTTTTTAGAGCAGTTTACAGTTGAGCCCACTAGGTGATTGGCAATCCTGGATTGGGTGCTACATAATGAGCCTGATTTGAATAGGGAGCTTAAGGTAAAGAAACCTTTAGGACGCAGTGATCATAATATGAAAGAGTTCCCCTGCAGTTGAGGAAGAGAAGCTAAAATTGGATATATCAATATTAAGTGGAGTAAAAGGAATTACAGAGGTATGTGAGGGAAGCCGACCAAAGTTGATTGGCAGGGGTGACATCAGGACAGCAATGGCTGGTGTTTCTGGGGGGGGGGGGGTGGATTGAAAAGCGCAGGAAAGATGCATCCCAAAGATGAAGAAGTACTCAAAGGCAAGATGAGGCACCTGTGGCTGACAAGGGAAGTCAAAGACAGCTTAAAAATAAAAGAGAGGGCATATAATATTGCAAAAATTAGTGGGAGGGGATTGAGAAGCCTTTAAAAGCCAACAGAGGGCAACTTTAAAAAAGCCATAAAGAGAGAAAAGATGAAATATGATGGTAAGCTAGCCAATAATATAAAAACCTGAGTGCAACTAGTTTCTGTGAGGCCTTCTGGCCCGGATGTAGATGGAGTTGAAAACAGTCAGTCTACAGTTTGTGGGCACGATGGGGAGAGGGTGACCAGTTGAGACATTGCACAGAAGAGAAACCCTAGCTTAATGTCAGCCAACCGCACACCCATGACGACTGTTCAGTAGCTTGGTAGTCGAGTCAACAGCTTGGTCGGCTGTCATGCTGGCATAGTCAACCCCTATATGTATGGCCTCAATGGCTGGCCATGAGAGGCAACTTTTCCCCTTGATATATTGTATATCAGTTGTGAACCTTGATATGTAGGGCAGGTGGTCTTGCTGCCGTGCAGACCAAGGGTCTGGTATTTTGGCCATTACATTCACGAGGGGTTTATGTCAATGAACGCTGTGAAATGGTGACCCACTAAATGAAAACAAAAGTGGTGGACAGCCAGATAGAGACAGAAGCTCACGATCAAATGTGCTGTACTTCCTTTCAGGAGAACGGAACTGACGGCTGAAGACGGTGCTCAGCTGCCTCTTACCTCACACCAACTGTTCGTGCACAGCATCCACAGCGCAGTCTGAAGCTTCTGTTGTAATGGCCTTGGGTGCATTGGGGAGCGGATGTGTCGGTAGGGTCGTGTTGGAAAGAGCTAGTTTGGTATCATCAAATGCCCTGGTTGTGTCCGCTGACCAGTCATGTACTTGATTAGGGGTATTTCCTTTAAGCACAAAATACAGAGAGACTACAAGTTCAGCAGCTCGTGGAATGAAGCAGTGATAGAAATTCACCATGTCTTAAAACTCCTGTAGTTGTTTAGTGGTTTAGGGCAGTGGGAAATCCATAGTAGTAGCTACCTTTGACAGCAGGGCTTTTGCACCTTCTGCGGACATGCAGGGGCAGAGAAAGTCAATGGCTGACAGACCAAACTGGCTTTTAGCAGGATTAATAATCAACTCGTGTTGGCTTATGCACTCAAAGCGTGCAAGAGATGACAAATGTTCAAATTTGGATGCACTGGCGGCAAGGTTGTCATCCAGGTAAACAAAAAGAAAGTCTAGGTTTTTAAATACAGACTCCATCAGCTGTTGGAAAGTCTGTGCAGTTTTTTTCTGTTTAGCCGGCTTGTGCAGAAACTCAAAAGGCCAAACGGGATGATCACAACTGTTTTGGGAATGTCCTCCAAGCACACAGACACCTTTTGGTAGCCCCTAACTAAGTCGACTTTGGGGAAAAAAAAAATCAAATTTCCGGCTGTGTACATACATCTATTGATGCTTCTGGACACCTCTTCAGTGATGTTCCTGGAATCATCGGTGTTTCGGGTCTTTCAACATCATACAACCCCCTCCAGGTGACCCAGCCGGGGCTGATCAGACCCCAGCTTGTGTCCAGATGGTTAGCTACTTATGACTCCATGGCTCCCCTCTTTTGAGCCACAGCCATCTTGGGGCCCTCTCTGCCGCATCGGTGGTACTACGGATGGCTCTCCTCTTCCTCTCTCCCTCGATGCCCAAGATGCTGAAGGCTCTAACTAAAGAACAGGCTACGAATCCCCTACAACCAGCCTCCACTGGGAGACACCTCGCTCTCCATCCAGCCTGCTGACAGTTGCTGACCAGTCCTGCGTACTTGGAGAACTTCCTTTCAAAGGCCTCTTCCAAGCTATCTTCCCATGGGACTGTCAGCTCCAGCAGCACCACTTGCTTAGTCGACTCAGATACTAGGACAATGTCAGGTCGCGGGGTGGAGGCTGCGATATGGCTGGGGAACTTCAGCTGCCCTTCGAGGTCCACCAACAGCTGCCAGTCTCTTGCAGAGGCCAGAATGCCTGCAGATGTTCTTTTGGCGGGTATTGGCTGCTCCCCAGCTCTGACAAAGGCAATGGTCTGCTTGGAGGGTCTGGACCGCTTCACCCACTCAACTCCTGCGCTGACGGCTTCAGCGATGGTCTTCAGGACCTGATCATGCCTCCATCGGTACCGTCCCTCACCAAGTGCCCTTGCACAGCCGCTGAGGATGTGCTCCAGGGTTCCTCGCTTGGAGCACAGTGGGCACGCAGATGACTCTGTCTTGCCCCATGTGTGCAAGTTTGATGGGCTTGGAAGCACATTGTACGCTGCCTGGATGAGAAATTGGATGCGGTGTGGTTCGGCTTTCCAAAGATCAGCCCAGGTCACTTTCCTCTCAACCGCATTCTCCCATCTTGTCCAAGCTCCCTGTTGCTTCATTCCCACCACCTTGCAGGCTCTCGTCTCCTCCACTACTGCTCTCACCTCCTCCTGAACTAGACGACGCCTTTCCTTCCCTCTGGTGTCCATTTGGGGAGTTGGAAAGGATCCTAGCCCAGCTCGGCCTCGTGTGACCACTCCCACCAGCCTCGCCTCTGCCTCCTGAACAGCTTCCTCTGCCCTCCACTTCCTGCCAGTACTTACTTGGATCCCTGCTCTAGCCACCTTCGGGTCACTTGAGTCCCTACACTGTAGCACTTCTCTGGCTCTTGTTACCTTGAATTCCTCCTCCAAGGATTTGAAGGGCAGTTGCAGTTTGTTGTGGTGTCCATAGAGTGCGATGCTGCTCAGGCTGTTTGGCAGCCCCAGCCATCTCCTGAGGTGGTTGCTAACCCTCCTCTCCAAGGTTTCGACTGTCGAGATCGGAACTGCATAGACGAGGAGGGGCCACAGTATTCTGGGAAGAATGCCATGCTGATACACCCAGGCTTTAAACTTCCCAGGTAGGCCAGACTTGTCCACAGATTTCAGCCAGCCATCCAACTCGGTGCAGGTTGCCTGAATGGATGTTGTGTCCCTTAAAGAGATGTCAAAAACTTTGCCTAAGCTCTTGACTGGCTTTTCTGTGATGGTTGGAATGGCTGTGCCTGCGATGCTGAACCGGAACTTGTTCTCCACCTTCCCTTTCCTCAGCACCATCGATCTTGATTTGGCAGGTTTGAAACGCATCCGGGCCCACTCCACCAGCTTTTCCAGCCCTTGCAGAATTCACCGGCAGCCTGGGACTGATTCTGTGGTGACCGTGAGGTCATCCATGAATGCCCTGATAGGTGGTTGCCGTTGAGCGGAATTCATTCTGGGCCCTCTGCACTCTGGTTCAGCAGACTTAGTGAGCATGTTCATGGCTCGGGAGAACAGTGTCACTGAGATAGTGCACCCTGTGATGATGCCGACCTCCACCTTGTGCCAGGTTGGTGTAATTGCTCCTGAAGAGACTCTCATCCTGAAGTTGCTGTAATAATCAGCGATAAGGTCTCTGATTCTGCTGGGGACGTGATATTTGGTCAGTGTGAGCTGCACCAGCTTGTGCGGAATGGAGCCATATGCATTTGCCAGGTTGAGCCACAACACTGACAGGTTGCCCTTGTTCTCTCTGGCCTCCCTGATGAGCTGTGTCACCACACGGCTAAACATACCGAAAAGTCTTGGATGTGTGGTGACTCTGGCAGCCACTATCGGACTTGGGGACTGTATGGAGGGGTAAACCCCAGGAGCTATTCAACCGGTGTACAATGACAACCCTTTCTACGTTGGCAAACTCGGCCTTTGTGGTTGCCAGCTTTCCTGGGTCCAGTCTACGCAAACAGCTTGGTTGGTGGGCCAATTGTGGAAATGTGGTTCTCAACCCCCATGATTTGTGACTGTAGTAGAGAACAGGGGCCTGGTGAGGTTTGGGAATTCACCCAGCAGTCGAGTAGACTTGCATGTGGTGGTGCAGGTGCTTGGCAGAGTCGTTGTGGGGAACTTGTGGGGGAGCAGGGTGATGACCCAAAGCCCTTGACATCCACAAGCCGGCTCTTCATAAGATTAACAGTCCTCGGGCAGACAAGAAAGCTGTACCAAGCAGAGGTCCTGCCACTTCAGCCAGGACAAAGTCTCATGTGTAACGTTGCCCACTGAAGCAGAGCGTCATCCTGTAAGTCAGGATCCCGCAGCCAATGGTGGCTTCCAGTGAGGTTTTGTCACCATTTGCCTTCTCATCAATGGGCAATACTGGCAGCACATTCACTTGAGGTCCTGTGTTAATGAGGAAGTGTCACCCTGAAAGGGTGTCTGTAATGAACAGTAGACATCCTGGCAGCTGGAACCCACGGTGTGCACACACCTCTGCCCTGATGTGCTGGCATTTTTGAAAATGCAAGGCAGTCATCCCTTCCTAAAGTTTTTACCAAAGCAAGCGTGGTAAATACACAGATCTGGTGTTGTCTCTTTGGGGGCCTTGCTGCCAGGCTTACTGATGTAGGGAAAGGAGGAGGAATTGTGCATCTCTGCCTGGTTGAGTGTAGACTATCATCAAGCTCCACAGTTCTTCCACAGGTGCATTAGCAAGGGCTATGTGAGCTTGATCAGACATTTGCTGCATGAAGAAGTTTTAAAAAATAAAATGAAGTTGGTAATTTCCCAGGAGAGACAGCATGTGGTCCATTAGCTCTGAAAGCCGAGTATTGCCAAGGTCGGGCAAGGAGAGCAACTGTTTGGTGTGCTCAGGCTCTGATAGTCCAAAAGTCTGTGAAAGGTGAGTTTTCAGTGATCAGTATTTATCGTGTTCAGGCTGGTGTTTAAGCAGACTCACCACTCTCGCAGCCATGAGTTGCTGAGCGATGCTACCACATAGAAGTGTTCGGTGTTGTCGATGGAGACGCCTTGCAGTGTGATTTGTACAAACCGAGCAAAGGCATTTTGCTCCCAAACCTCTGACAGTTTCAGAGCAACTGCATTAGCGGACATATTCAATAACTCTGGCATCAGCCTAGAGTTATTACAGTCACTGATACGGGTTTTCACAAATAAAACAAGTGAGGTGTTTTATGTTTAAGAAAACTGTAGCAACACATTTATTGTATTCCAAAACCTGAACACAAAGTGCGGTAACTGAACTTCACATAATTACGTCATCGTATCAGAGCAGCCTCTTAAAGTGAATTCCAACTCGGTGTTGGTGGTTGTGAATTCTGTACACTTCCACCAATTACATTACCTACAGTAGCATAAGATATTATGAGACATGAGTTGAAATTGTCTGGATGTGACCACGATCCTTGTGCTTTCTCTCTTCACACAGGTGAAGTCCCAAAGCGCTGGTTAGTAGCTACTGTTGATCTGTTGTTCAAGAAGGGAACGGGGATAATCCTGGAAACTATAGACCGATGATTCTGATATTAGTGGTAGGGAAGCTGGAGGAGGCATTTCTTAGGGATAGGGTATATTAGAAAATCATGGCCAAATCAGGGATAGTCAGCATAGCTCTGTGTGGGACAGGTCTTGCCTTATGATTATTAGAGTTTCTTGAAGATATAATGAAGGTGATTTTTGAAGGTAGAGCTGTACATGTTATCTGTATGGATTGTAGTAAGGCATTGACAAAGTCCCTTATGGTATATTCATTAAGAAGTTTAAGTTGTATCCAGTGATTTGGGCATTTGGATTCAGAATTGGCTTATCTGTGTGCCTCCTTCTGGCTGGATATCCGTGGCTAGTGGTGTTCTGCATATTGGAATTAGATTTGTGGTAACCATATACTTTTAATGAAAGATAAAGTTTATTTCTACAAATATAACTTAGAAAAAGGATCTTTTCTTTAGCCTCCAGTGTTTTGCATATCCTCTTCTAGAAGATGTCAACATTTCAGGCTGAGACCCTTCGGCAGAACCCAGACCTGCTGAAAGGTCTCAGCCAAAAATGTCGACTGTAGTCTTTTCCGTAGATGCTGCCTGGTGTGCTGAGTTCCTCCAGCATTTTGTGTGTAATTTTGTGTTTTAAATTATTTTTACTAGTATTGCTTTATACATTGCCGACAACATCAGTGGGATTGTATTAAACATCAGCCATCTTTGCTGTGCATCAAATATGACTGATTTCAGTGCTTTGCAGGAGATTTTTAAACTCTTCAGCTATGGAGTTTATTTATAATTAATAAAAGAACCTTGTTAGTGATGTTGTAGTTATAGTGATCATTGAATAGCCTATACACAGAAGAGAAAACAAGCCAGTCAGGTTTTAGGCCTCTAAAACTCGGGTGAATTATGGGAATAACCGATAAGTCAAAATCAACCATAAACTGCTGAGCACAAATTTTTTCAAGCCGCACTAGTAAATCGGCGCTACAATATGATAGTGCCAAACAGACACACTTATAGTCTACGGTGTTTCTAAGACATCTGACTAGGAAGACACCAATTAACTCGAGTGGTGTTTGTCATAATTGTTACTATCTGGGTGCATTTGGCACAGGTTATCATGAATCATATAACTGACAATGGTCAGCTATTGCACTTAACGTCTCTCACACTCAGGTTTTCCAGGATAAGATATAAAAAGTGCAAACTAAATTTATTATCAAGGTACCATATACTACCTTGAGCTTCACTTCCTTGTAAGCATTCTCAGGGAAACAAAGAAATACAACAGAATCAATGAAAAACTACAAGCAACCCAAGGCTACTGTAGCTCCATTCGGACGGCAGCAGTGAGATGAGAAGGAGGCCTGGATGGTGGATGCTGCTTTCTTGTGGCGGTGCTCATGATGGAGAGGGCTTTTTCCACCACTTTTTGTTTAAGTTTTTAGTTTTTAGACATTGGTGTTTCCATACTAGGCTGTGATGTAACCAGTCGGGGTGCTCTCCACTGTGCATCTGTGGAAGTTTATCAAAGTTTTAGATGACATGCTGAGTCTGTGCAAACTTCTAAGAAAGGAGAGGTGCAGTTGTGCTTTCTTTGTGATGCTCCTTATGTGTTAATGCCAAGGAATTTAAAGTTACTGACCCGCTCCACCTTCAGTGCCCTAATGAGGACGGGCTAGTTTACCTCCGGCTTCTCCCTCCTGTGTGATGATTTGTCACTTCGTTTGATCCAGCTAACAACAATGGTGTCATTAGCTAACTTAAATATGACATTGGAACCATACCTAAACCAGATAGTCATATGTATGAAGTGAGGAGAGCAGGGGGCTAAGCACTCAGCCTTGTGGTGCACCTGTACTGAAGGTGATTGTGGACGAGATGTTGTTGCCAGTCAGAACTGAGTGGTTAGTTTTGAGGAGATGATGGTGTTGAATGCTGAGCTGTAGTCAATGAAGATCATTCTGATTTTCAGGGTCTGGATGTTCCGGAGCTGAGTGAAAATCCAATGAAATGGCATCTGCCTTGACCTGTTGTGACGGTAGTCACATTAAAGTTCTGTAAATTACTCCTCAGGCAGTAGTTGATATGCTTCATGATCAATCTCTCAAAGCACTCATCAGATTTATAATTGGGATTGGTACGATTGAAGCCCGCTTGAAGTATGTGGGTAGCTCAGAAAGTGAGAGGTTGAAGGTGTCAGTAAACACACCAGTCAGTTCATCAGCACAGGTTATCAGTGTGTGTCCAGATGCACTGTCTAGGCCAGATGGTGTCTGTGGGTTCACCCTCCTGAAGAAATCTGTCATATCAGCCTCAGAGACTGAAATCACTGGGTGATCAGGGTCTGTGGGAGTTTGTGATTCTCCCTCCATATCGATCAAAGTGAGCATAAAAGGCATTAAGCTCATCCGCGAGTGAGGGGGAAAAAGGTATTGAGCTCATCTGGGAGTGAGAAAAAAAGGTACTGAACTCATCTGGGACCGATGTGACTGACTTTCCCCCAGAGGTAACTTCAGCAGCCGTTTGTATGGAACTTATGTGTGCATGATGTGTTTGTAGCTGTGGGTGCATAAGGCATATTCAGAATTGCAGGGAATATGGACAGTCACTAAAACACAAACTTGTGCTTTGTTCCTTGGTGCATAGAAGACAAAATAATTACCTCGTGTATGAAAGCAAGAGGGGTATAGATAGAGGGACACAGTCCTTTTTACCAGGACAAGGAAGTGAAAAATTAAAGGTGAGAGGTTCCTGAGGAGCAACTACTTCCTGCAGAGTGTGGTGCTCGTGTATGATGAGCTGCCAGGGAAAGTAGCTGAAGCAGGCATAATAACAGCATTGAAAAGACACTTGGATAGGAGAAGTTTAGAACGATATAGGCTAAACATGGCAAATGGGCTGAGCTTAGATGGGCATGGACAATTTGCACTTAATGGCCTGTGTCCATGCTGTATTACTTTGTGACTCTAGAACAATTTAAGTGCTGAGATAGACTAGAAACCTGAGTGTCGGAACTGATTTTACAAATGTTCATTCCTTTCTCCACGGCATTGGGGCTCTGAACTGAGCTAGTTGCTGTGTGTTTCTGCTCTGCTGGTGTGGATACTGGGGACTGAGGCCTGGCTTGGGCCTACTCTGGCTCCTTTAGCTCTTCGACAGTGGACCTGGGATTCAGTCTGGTTCAGGACGCTGTTGGCTTGCTTCTGTTGTTTGCACCATGTGTTTCTCTCTCTCTCTCTCTCTCTCTCTCTCTCTCTCTCTCCCTCTCTCCCTCTCTCCCTCTCTCCCTCTCTCCCTCTCTCCCTCTCTCCCTCTCTCCCTCTCTCCCTCTCTCCCTCTCTCCCTCTCTCCCTCTCTCCCTCTCTCCCTCTCTCCCTCTCTCCCTCTCTCCCTCTCTCCCTCTCTCCCTCTCTCCCTCTCTCCCTCTCTCCCTCTCTCCCTCTCTCCCTCTCTCTCTCCCCGCAGTGATTTCTGGCCTTTTTAAAAATTGAGTTATTAGAGTTTCTTGCTTTGTGGCTGCCTGTAAGCAGACAAATCTCAAGGTTGTATAATTTATACATTATTTGATAATAAATGTACTTTGAATCTTTTGAACACCAAGTGATTTAGATTAGATTAGATTATGAGGACTCTCAGTCTTCGTTTATTGTCATTTAGAAATGCATGCATTAAGAAATGATACAATGTTCCTCCAGAGTGTTATCACAAAAAAACAGGACAAACCAAAGACTAACACTGACAAAACCACATAATTATAACATATAGTTACAGCAGTGCAAAACAATACCGTAACTTGATAAAGAGCAGACCATGGGCACGGTAAAAAAAAAAGTCTCAAGTCCCAATCGACTCCAATAGTCCCCGATAGCAGGCAGCAAAAAGGGAGAAACTCCCCTGCCATAAACCTCCAGGCACCGACAACTGCTGATGCATTTGAAGCACCTGACCACAGCCGACTCTGAGTCCGTTCGTAAACTTCCAGCCTCCGATACAGCCTGCCAAGCGCCATCCTCTGCCGAGCGTCTTCGACCTCGTCCCGGCCGCCAAAACAAGCAAAGCCGAGGACTCGGGGTCTTCTCCGGAGATTCTGGATCACACAGTCGCAGCGACAATGAAGCGGGCATTTCAGAAGTTGCTCCAGATGTTCCACTGTGCTCTCACATCTGTCTCCATCAAATCAGAATTGTGCACGGTACCCTACTTGACAAATACAGATATCATTCCCTGAGCGGCTGAGTGTGCTGTGTCGAGCAGCTATCTTCTCCTCTTCTCCTCAAATGTAAACATTTGATTTTATTTTCTCCTGTTTATTTTCTCTTTTATTTTTTCCTGTTTCACAGGCATTCACATTTATCGCATACTTTAATTTCAGATGTTGACAGCGTGGTAGACAATAGTGCGGGTAACAGGTAGTCAGCTGACCACCAGGAATGTGAGAGCGAGCAGGCATGGAGTGTAGGACAGTGGTTCTCAACATGGGCCAAATGGTCTCTCAGGGGTCCATGCTAGATTTTGTAGGAATGGCACTGCTAAGTCTGACATAGTTTACCTGTCAGATATATTTGGAAAAACTGAGCAAACAGTTACAAGGCAAAAACTGTAATCTCATATCATGCAAAGGGGCTGTTATTACTTTCCAATGAAAACTGCAACTTTTCAGCAGCAATATTGGATGTCGTGAGTTTGTGCCATTTCCTTCACTGGCCGCTCTTAGAATAGAGTTGCAAGATGATCTGTTTGTGTATCTTGATCATTTGAAACAACTGCACACTGATGTGGAATTCGGTTCAGAGACCTGCTGGAGATGCATATTCCACATTGGGAGAATGTAAGAATGTCTTATTGAGCTGCAGAGTGATCTTAATGGCTCAAGCAAAATTCAAATGCAGCAAGCAAAATTTCTGGATATTAAAAAAAAGTTTCCACAACTCAAGTGGAAAGCAAGGTTGTTTTTAATTGAGTTTCCCACCTCTTATCTAGTTGAATTTGGTTTCAGTCAAGCTCTTCATCTGCTGTCAAAAGTTTGTAACCATCTTGATATGAAAAGAGGTGTCTTCAATTATCTCTAACCAAGATAATTCAAAAACTCACTAGTTTATTACAGTAATTGGTTAACTTTATTCAGCTTTTAGTTGTCATGCTTATTCTCTTAATGTAACATTTCAAATGCCTGAAATAGAGGCTTAAGTTTGAGGTATTGTGCCTGGTATCTCATTACACTTCACAGTAGTAATGCACATGCTTTATCCAACTATTTCCAATGGCTTGTTTGTTCACAAAAGATTTTGTTGTTGTTGTTCATCCATCGTACGTCAATGAGGACCTCGACACCATAATGATGGTGTCGAGACTAGCGCGTGACTTGGATTTAAGTGAGGGAGAGTTGCGCAGTGTCAGCCTCACTCTCTCTTCCCAATTCTCATCTGGATCCAGTGGCAAGACAGAGTCGAGACGGCTGGAGATGGGACTAGGTGCAGTGGATGACCAGGACGCCTTCTGTGTCTTGTCCTGCTCTACACGTTCCACGACACTTGCAGAGACCGCCTTCTTGACCGTTGGACCTTCCATTGGTCTCGTCCGCTCAATCCACCGGAGTCTGTCTTCACATGCTGGGATAGACAACTCCCTATCTCACCGAGGGTTTGAGACCCGTCGGCTACCCTCACCTGGTTTAGCCGGCTTGTCGAAGCCGTTGCCCGGGGTGTGGCCGCTGTCGCATGCAAACAGCTCCGGGGAGCCACAGGTGAGAGCTGAGTGCCAGGTGGGGAGCAAAGGTGGACTAACCGCCCTGAAAAGGACGCGACATGTTCCCCCACCAGAGGTGCTACCCCTCCCTGACACCCCATACACCCCATACACAAAAGATTTTACACTCAGGAGCAAAGTGTCAGAAGAATAGTATAACCAGTACTGGGTAAACTATTCTTAAAGAAAACTGTGCACCAAATCTTCGATCAAATGTGAATTTTCCCTTTCGTTATGTCATGCTCTGCAAGGGCTCAGTTTTGAATGATTACTTTCAGTGGAAAGGATGACATTAAAGGGTGGTATGGTAGCATAGTGGTTAGCACAATGCTTTATAGTATAAGTGATACGGGTTCAATTCCCGCTGCTGCCTGTGAGGAGTTTGTACATTCTCCCTGTGACCGCATGAGTTTTATCCAAGTGCTCCAGTTTCCCCACACAGTCCAAAGCCCTACGGGTTGGTAGGTTAATTGGTCATTGTAAATTGTCTTGTGATTTGGCCAGGGTTAATCTGAGGGATTACTCTGGGTTTGGCTGAAAGGGCCAGACTCTGTGCTGCGTGTCAGTAAATCAAATATTAAATATTTAACTGAGCAGAAAATTTATTTTGACATGCTCATTCAAGAGAATGATTCATTTATATACATATACTTAGTTTTCAAGGTGGAATATGTTTTGAGGCAGTAATACTCTATGACAATAATGGCATTATGAATGTGGTTAAAACTCAGCCACGTTTGATGCAACTGAAACTCCGTTTAACTGGGTGTCTCTGGAAGTGCAGCTTGTTAGCATCTTGCTAACAGCCTCTGGACTTCAGCGAGAAATCCACCTTTCCTAGGCTCCATACCTTGACGGTGTGTACGACTGGTCCCGCCAAACCCACAAGATTGGGATGTCTCGCCCACCCGAATCCTGATTTGTGTGAAGGCTGTGTAATTTACTACCCCTGGCAAGAAATAACTGATTGTACGTTGCATATAATTATTAAAAAAAAAGTATATTTCTGAACATTAACTTAACCAAAGAGTTTTTAAAGAAAAGAGAGAAAAAACAAAAAGGGCCCATTATAATTAAAAAGTCAAATGTTCAGATAAGTTGGAGCTCATCTTGAACCTGTCTGTAACTCACACGCTGGACCCTCGGTCTGTGTGAAAGCACACACCACCTCCTGAGTGTTGCCCGAAATCCATCTCAAGCAAACAGGTCTCCCATAGGAATATTGGTCCTTCCTACTTGAAGCCGTTCATCTGTACAAAGCACCATGTGCAATAGGGTTGGCATCGTCCGCCATCTTCTCTCCTGTCTTCTCCCAGCTGCCACATCAGTGTCCGTCACAAAAATCTCTCAGCCCAGCGTACTCCAGAAACTTCTCACAATTCCACCATCCTGATTGGCTGAAACCACATTCCTAAGTAGAACAACAAAGCCCCTTATCTCAACTCAAAACCAAACAGGCCAAAAGCAGGATAGACTGTTTTTACAGAACTGCTAAAGTGAAATGCCTACAGCACAGCGGTAAAAATATTAACTAGTGTGTTACATGATCAAGTACAATATTTAAATTTTTTTGTATCATGTAAAATTGAGTAATGCTTCGATGTTCTTGTATAACCACTGATATCAGCATATGATAGTGAAGACTTGGGGGTGCACTCTAAAAGAGAAAGTGGTTACTGAAAACAGTTTTAAGGATTTGTATATCTGACTCTGCTCTATTCGTTGCTGGAAGATTAATTACAACTTAAATGCCAAACCACTGAGTAGCAATTGGCTCACAGAATAGGGTGTAAGCAAGGATGGATTCACAAACATGATTGTGCACAAATGTGTGAATGTGAAGGTTGTGTTTTGGTGAGTATGTGTGTTTGTATGTTTGAGAATCTGATATCGCAAATTGTGAATCACTTTCTCTCCCTTAGACTCGAGTCTCTTGAAATAAGATTAACAATCCATTATCTTGGCTTTCTTATTTGCCTGTTAGACACATCTTGCTAACTTGCTAAGTGCCAATTACTTACTTTAAAGGTATTTTCAATACCAGTCTGAATTTAGTTTTATTAAGATGATTATTAGATAAAAGCACAGCTTCCTCTCAGCATCTTGTGGTGCACCAGGTGGCAACTTTGTCATTTCTTTAGCATTTGTCTGTTTCTTCTGAGGCTGAGCTGCTAGCTTGATGCTCAACCCAGCATGAATGGAAAACATGCAGGGAGCCAGCCAGATCCGAATCCAGGACCACTCTCCTTGAAATCTGATGTGGATGCCAATATACCACAGGCTAGCACAAAGCACGGCTAGACCATTAACTAAATCCAGTCATTACAGCTATTTCTGTTGTGTCCTGTTGGCTCTTGTGATGACTGTCAGACCCTCTGAATAAACTGTGTTGTAATCCAGTTATCTACACCTCATAGTGGATGAGTGGGGTAATAAAGATGTGTTCTACCTCCCCAGTGGCAAGCACTCAGGACTTGATTCTTTGTCTTTCCTACTGAATACTCAGATCCACTGAAGGGTGCCATACTGATAACTCTGACACACATGCAGAAAACTATCAGCACATTCCAGTAGTGGTCTGCTTTTCTGATGTGACTTTCACCTACTTTGGGAAAAGGTGAGAAGTCAAAATCTGCCAATAACAATAGTTGTTATGTGGATAAAGCTGCTGGAGAAGGTGGTAGAGGTAGGTGCAACTAGCATTTAAAGGCACTTGGATGGGTGACTGAATAGGAAAGCAATGGAGGGAAATGAAGGGAAATATCATAAAACTACAAGACATAGGAGCAGACTTGGGCTTTTTGCTCCGTGTACATCATGGCTAATCCATTTCCCTCTCAGCTTCATTCTCCTGCCTCCTACCCAGAACCTTTGATGTCCTGAATCTGCTTTCTTCTTTCTTTCTTAATCTTTTTATTGATTTAAAAGGAACATAAATACAAACAAGGAGAATTATCTCAGATATATATCAATAACAATACCAACCGAGATTGATATAGACATTATCAACATCATACATAGTGTTAAGCTAGTATATAATATATAAAAAAGAAAACAGCAATTATCCTCTTATCAGTTCATAAAGAGGAAAGAAAAAACTTTGGACCTTAAATGAAGAAAAAAAAACACTACACTATACAAAAAAAATCCATTCTGAGGATACGACCAAAAAAAAGAAAAACTTTCTAATCAAATCAAAAACATCGAAAAAAAATTGGAAGTGTAATAAATCAAAATAAATGAAAATATTGAATAAAAGGTCGCCAGATTTGCTTAAATTTAAAGGATGTATCAAATTTTTGACTTCCTATTTTCTCTCAACTTAAACAGGACATAATGGAGGAAAGCCAATAAAAGACAGTAGGTGGATTAGAATCCTTCCACTTCAATAAAATGGCTTTCCTAGCCAATAAAGTTGAAAAGGCTATCATATGTTGAGCGGAAACAGGAACGTTTCCTGCTTCCGATGGGATAATCCCAAAAATTGCCGTAAGCAAATTAGATCTAAGACTTTTGATAGCGTTTTAAAAACATCTCTCCAAAAGTTATCTAGCTTTATACAAGACCAATACATATGAGTTAAAGTGGCCACCTCAATATTACATCTGTCACAAATAGGATTGATACTGGAAAAATTAGATAGAATATAGAACATAGAATAGTACAGCACAGTACAGGTCCTTCGGCCCACAATGTTGTGCCGACCCTCAAACCCTGCCTCCCATATAAGCCCCCACCTTAAATTCCTCCATATACCTGTCATTACGTGCTAGTTTATCCTTTGACATATGGGCCCGATGCACTACCTTGAACTGTATCAAGGAATGACGGGCACAAATAGATGAGTTATTAACCAAGTGAAAAATTTTATTCCATTGATTATCTGAAAATGACTCTTGAAATTCCAATTCCCAAGCATGTTTAATTTTAGCATTAGATATCATTTGTAAATTCAATATCTGTTTATAAATTATAGGTATCAACCCTTTTTGAAATGGTTTAAAGTGAAAGAGAGCGTCTGTCATATTAGGTGGATAAGCAGAAGGGTAATTTGGCAACAAACCACATAAAAGAATTCCTAATTTGTAAATGTCTAAAAAATTGTACATTAGATATATCATATTTATCCACGAACTGAGAAAAAGACATTAAACAGTCCCCTAAAAACAAATCTGAAAGAGTTATTATTCCCTTGGTTTTCCAAATTAAAAAGCCTTATCCAAAAGATGGTTTAAAAAATTATTGAGATGTATATTACTAGAAAGAATAAAATTATTTAGCTTAAAAAGTCTACGAAACTGAAACCAAATTCTTAATGTATGTTTAATAATGGGGTTAAAATCTTGTCTACTAATCTTAGAAAACAAAAAGGGAAGAGGAGCTCCCAGTAAAGAGGCCAAAGAAAACCCCTTCAGTGAATTTTCCTCTAAATTCAACCATGAAGGACATTCACATATATCCGAATAGTGAATCCAAAACGTAATATATCGAATATTAATTGCCCAATAGTACATTTTAAAGTTAGGCAAAGCCATACTGCCATCCTTTTTTAATTGCTGTAATAAAAGTTTACTCATTCTGGGATTTTTATTGTTCCAAATATAAGATAAGATTATAGAATCCATTATGTCAAAGAACTTTGTAGGAACAAAGGAAGGAACTGCTTGAAATATATATATAAGAGTTTCGGTAAGATTATTATTTTAATAGCATTCATTCGACCTATTAATAATAATAGAAACATAGAAACATAGAAAATAGGTGCAGGAGTAGGCCATTCGGCCCTTTGAGCCTGCACCGCCATTTATTATGATCATGGCTGATCATCCAACTCAGAACCCTGCACCAGCCTTCCCTCCATACCCCCTGACCCCTGTAACCACAAGGGCCATATCTAACTCCCTCTTAAACATAGCCAATGAACTGGCCTCAACAGTTTCCCGTGGCAGAGAATTCCACAGATTCACCACTCTCTGTGTGAAGAAGTTTTTCCTAATCTCGGTCCTAAAAGGCTTCCCCTCTATCCTCAAACTGTGACCCCTCGTTCTGGACTTCCCCAACATCGGGAACAATCTTCCTGCATCTAGCCTGTCCAATCCCTTTAGGATATTATACGTTTCAATCAGATCCCCCCTCAATCTTCTAAATTCCAACGAGTACAAGCCCAGTTCATCCAGTCTTTCTTCATATGAAAGTCCTGCCATCCCAGGAATCAATCTGGTGAACCTTCTTTGTACTCCCTCTATGGCAAAGATGTCTTTCCTCAGATTAGGGGACCAAAACTGCACACAATACTCCAGGTGTGGTCTCACCAAGGCCTTGTACAACTGCAGTAGTACCTCCCTGCTCCTGTACTCGAATCCTCTCGCTATAAATGCCAGCATACCATTCGCAAAGAATGTCATAGGCGAACATTTAGAAAGCATTTATTTGATGTAATCAATTAATGGAAAAAATTATATTTATAGAGATCCTTAAAATTTTTAGTAATTTTAATACCAAGATAGGTAACGTAATTTTTAGCAATACTAAAAGGTACTTGATGATTTGGATCCAAGTAATTATTAATAGGAAATAACTCACTTTCATGTAAGTTTAATTTATACCCAGAGAAACTACTGAATTCAGAAAATATAGATAACATAGAAGGAATAGATTTCTTAGGATATGAAATATAAACTAACGGGTCATAGGCATATAACGAAACCTTGTGTATTTTGTCCCCTCTGTTAATACCCTGAATAGTATTAGAATCTCTAAGAGCAATAGCAAGGTGTTCTAAAGCCAAGTTAAATAATAAAGAGCTGAAAGGACATCCCTGTCGAGTACCCCTATTTAATCTAAAATAGGGAGATCTTTCATTAAACAACACACATCAAAGTTGCTGGTGAACGCAGCAGGCCAGGCAGCATCTGTAGGAAGAGGTGCAGTCGACGTTTCAGGCCGAGACCCTTCGTCAGGACTAACTGAAGGAAGGGTGAGAAAGGGATTTGTAAGTTGGAGGGGGAGGGGGAGATCCAAAATGATAGGAGAAGACAGGAGGGGGAGGGATAGAGCCGAGAGCTGGACAGGTGATAGGCAAAAGGGGATACGAGAGGATCATGGGACAGGAGGTCCGGGAAGAAAGATGGGGGGGAACCCAGAGGAAGGGCAAGAGTTGTATACAGAGGGAGAAAAAGGAGAGTGAGAGAAAGAATGTGTGCATAAAAATAAGTAACAGATGGGGTACGAGGGGGAGGTGGGGCCTTAGCGGAAGTTAGAGAAGTCGATGTTCATGCCATCAAGTTGGAGGCTACCCAGACGGAATATAAGGTGTTATTCCTCCAACCTGAGTGTGCCTTCATCTTTACAGTAGAGGAGGCCGTGGATAGACATGTCAGAATGGGAATGGGATGTGGAATTAAAATGTGTGGCCACTGGGAGATCCTGCTTTCTCTGGCGGACAGAGCATAGATGTTTAGCAAAGCGGTCTCCCAGTCTGCGTCAGGTCTCGCCAATATATAAAAGGCCACATCGGGAGCACCGGATGCAGTATATCACCCCAGTCGACTCACAGGTGAAATGTTGCCTCACCTGGAAGGACTGTTTGGGGCCCTGAATGGTGGTAAGGGAGGAAGTGTAAGGGCATGTGTAGCACTTGTTCCGCTTACACGGATAAGTGCCAGGAGGGAGATCAGTGGGGAGGGATGGGGGGGACGAATGGACAAGGGAGTTGCATAGGGAGCGATCCCTGCGGAATGCAGGGGGGGGGGAGGGAAAGATGTGCTTAGTGGTGGGATCCCATTGGAGGTGGCGGAAGTTACGGAGAATAATATGTTGGACATGGACGCTGGTGGGGTGGTAGGTGAGGACCAGGGGAACCCTATTCCTAGTGGGGTGGCGGGAGGATGGAGTGAGAGCAGATGTACGTGAAATGGGGGAGATGCGTTTAAGAGCAGAGTTGATAGTGGAGGAAGGGAAACCCCTTTCTTTAAAAAAGGAAGAAATCTCCCTCGTCCTAGAATGAAAAGCCTCATCCTGAGAGCAGATGCGGCGGAGACGGAGGAATTGCGAGAAGGGGATGGCGTTTTTGCAAGAGACAGGGTGAGAAGAGGAATAGTCCAGACAGCTGTGAGAGTCAGTAGGCTTATAGTAGACATCAGTGGATAAGCTGTCTCCAGAGACAGAGACAGAAAGATTTTTCATTATTAGTTATAACCGCAGCCATAGGAGCATGATAGATCAATTTAATCCAGGAAATAAATCCCAGGCCAAGATTAAATCTTTCCAAAACTTCAAATAAGTAAGACCACTCCACCCTATCAAAGGCTTTCTCTGCATTAAGAGAAACAACACATGCAGATTCTTTAGATGGAGAAGAATGAATAATACTTAATAATCTTTGCATGTTAAAATGTGAATATCTATTTTTAATAAATCCAGTTCGGTCATTGGAAATAACAGTAGGTAAAATATTTTCAAGTCTATTAGCCAAGATCTTAGAGAGAATTTTAAAATCCACATTCAATAGAGAAACTGGTCTATAAGAGGCACATTCAGATAAATCTTTATCTTTTTTTAGGAATTAAAGAGATTGAAGCTTCACAGAAAGTTTTTTGGAGCGGCCCAGAGGATATAAAATCAGTGAAAATTTGACCTAAATGAGGTATAAGTATATCAGTAAAAGTCTTATAAAATTCCACTGTATATCCACCCGGTCCCGGAGCCTTAGCTGATTGGAGAGAGGATATAGCCCTTGCTATTTCCTCTTGTTTAATAGTTGCATCTAATGTATTCATATCTTGAATAGAGATTTTAGGTATATTCAATTTTTGCAAAAAACTATTCATAAAGGTAATATTATCTGAAAATTCAGATTCATAAAGATTAGAGTAGAAGTCCATAAATATCTTATTAATTTCATAAGGATCTACCGTTGCAGTTCTATCAGGTCTTCGTATTTTCAGGATCTGTCTTCTAGCCATATTGCTTTTAACTGACCAGCTAATAATTTGCCTGACTTGTCTCCATGTATATAAAATTGGCTTTTGGATTTAAGAAATTGCTGTTCAATGGGAAAAGTCAAAAGCAAATCATGCTCCACCCTTTGCTTAAAGAGATCTTCACTCTGCATTACAGTATTTCTTTAATCCTATGAGCAATCAGTAAAAATTCCGCCTTAGTTTTCCTTCTTAAACCCACTGAATATCAAATTATCTGTCCCCGAAGAAAAGATTTCATCGCATCCTAAATAACCAAATTTGACATTCCCTCAGTTGTATTTAACAAAAAAAAAATAGAGGAATTTGCTCTTTAATAAGACTTAGGAAAGTTGAATCTTGTAACAATGAAACATTAAATCTCCACCGTGGTATCTGAATATTATCAGAGAGCTGCAGAGTTAGTTTCATAGGTGCATGATCCGGCAATGCAATGACATCATACGCACACTCAACAACAGAGGGCACCAATCTTTTGTCCAGCAAAAAATAATCAAGTCTTGAACATGTGAGAAAAAAATGAAAAATCTTTTTCTTCTGGATATTTAAATCTCCAAATATCCACCAAACTGTATTCTAATAAAAAAGATTAATACAGGTTGCAGCTTTATTAAGAAGCGACGGATTGTTGGATGATCTGTCAATTGACGGATTGAGACAGCAGTTAAAGTCACCGCCCATAATCAACTTATATGCATTTAAATTCGGCAATATAGAAAATAACTTCTTAAAAAATTCAGGACTGTCTATATTAGGTGCACATACACACACCAAAGCCAGCTTTTAACCACATAACAGACCAGTGACAATTAAATATCTTCCAATTAAATCAGTAACAGTATTAAAATGAACAAAGGAGATTATAGAATTAATTAAAATAGATGCCCCTGTTATTTTATTTACTGATAAAGAATGAAATAAGGGTCCCTTCCAAAATTTAAAAACACTATTTTCATCCTGCCTACAGATATGAGTCTCCTGCACAAAAATAATATCTGCATGAAGTGTTTTTAATTTCTTAAAAAACTTTCTGCACTTAATAGGTTGGTTCATACCGTTTAAATTCCAAGATATGATATTAATTTTATTAAGATCCATATCTAAAGTTTAATTTTAAAATTTCATAAAGTAAACTAATGCGCAGGTGCAACCTAAATTCAAGGGCGAAGCATGACTCGATCAGAAAGAAAAGCAAGATGATTGACAAAAAAACCCTCTCAGGACTGCTCAGTCGAAAAAAAAACTGACCTATTAGACCCATCCCCGTCACCCGGCAACCCAGAAACCATCCAATAGACGGACAGCATGCTAATCTATAACCCTTAACCCTGGTCTCCAGATAGCAGCTCCTGGTAACGAAGGAACCAAAAAGACATAACAAAGAATACATAAAGAAGTAAACAGATTCCAAATATTTTCATATTATGTCTAACAATAGTTAGCCCTTTCATCCCGGGGTCGCATATCTTTGCCTTCTCCAATGCTAGCACATCCTTCTGTAAATACTGGGCCCAAATGTGGTCTGACCAATGCCTTATAAAACCCCAACATTGCATGTTTGTTTTAGTATTCTATTCCTCTTGAGATTCAAGATTGTTCAATGTCATTTCCTGTACCCGATTGGAAGGAAAACAAAAGTACTGTTACTCTGAATCTGATGTACACAAAAGACCCTCAAAACAATGATAATAATAAAAAAGTAACACTAAATATAAATACGTGAGATGGCTTATATATATTGATTGTGTGTCCATAATGTGACGTTAGGCTGTACATAAGATGCCTGACAGGAGATGATAAAGTAGAGGTGGGTTAGTGGGTGGAGGTGTTGATCAGACTTGCTGCTTGGGGAAAGTAACTATTTGAGTCTGGTGGTCTTGGTGTAGGTGCTATGTGGCCTCCTCCCTGATGGCAGTGAGACAAACAATCCATGAGTAGAGTTGGTGGGATCCTCCATTATGTTACTAGCCAATTTTTCTGTATGTCCTTGGTAGTGGGTTGGCAATTGGCAATTTATGTGACCCGGTTGTAGTGCCTTCCTGCCCACTATAGTGCAATTTCCATACCAAGTAGTGATGTAGCTTGTCAGAATGCCCTCCACTGTGCATTGAATGCCAGCATTGTATTTGCTTTCCATACTACTGACACACCCTGCAAGTTAACCTTTAAGGAATCCTGCACTAGGACTCCCAAGTTCCTTTGAACCTCTGAATTTTGAATTTATTTAAAAATAGCTATAGTTTATGCCTTTAATCCTTCTCTGAAAGTGCTATCTGCCACTTCTTTGCTCATTCTCCCAATCTGCCCTATTCTTCTGCAGAATCCCTGCTTCCTCAACACTACTTGCCCCTCCATCTCCCTTTGTATCAACTGCAAACTTGGCCACATATCCAGTGATTCTGTCATCCAGATCATAACATAAAATATGCCTCACTCCCTTCTTGGAGAGTGAAGTGACATTTGCAATTTTCCCGTCCTCCGGAGCCATTTCAGAATCTGAAGATTCTTGAAAGATTAGTGCTAATGCCTCCACAATCTCAGTACGGTTCCTTCTAAGCTGCACAGGTGTGTGGCCACACAGTAACTGAAATGCTCCTGTAGACGTAGCTTTTATTGCCGTGCAATTGGAATTTTTTTTATATAATGGAAATATAATTCTGAAATTATGTTAATGTAGTGATGTGCTACAGACAGGGCTAGAAATAACGATATGCAGTCTGTTAGCTGCACTCGAGACTCGTTTATTCAAACTTCGCGGCACTGGCTTTTAAGCAGTTCCCTTCTGGCCCTCTCCGGGCGGAAATGACATCAGAGGTTCATTACAAAAGTCTCTCCCCGTGTGTGGGCTATTTTGTGAGCCAGTTCGCTTGTGTAGAAAGTGGGTCGCCACATAATTCCCCCCCCCCAGAACCGGTGATACACCCCCAATGTCCACAGTCTGGATCAGTCTCTGTTTGGGAGGTCTGCCCCTGCGCCGCGGTGCCTGAGCCTGGACCGGCTACGCCAAGTCCACTTGGGCCGGTTTGAGTCGGTCTACCGTGAAAACCTCCTCTCTCTCCCCAACGTCCAGAACGTTCGTGGACCCGTTGTTACTGATCACCTTGAACGGCCCCTCATACGGCCGCTGTAGTGGTGCCCGGTGTGTGCCCCTTCGTCCGAATACAAACTCACAGTTCTGCAGGTCGGGATCTGTCCATGCTGTGAAGTCGGTACGGGGGCTAGGATGCAGAGCCTCTCCCGTAGTCTGCCCAGGACTGCTGTGGGTTCTTCCTCTTGCCCCCTTGAGGCTGGTATGAACTCTCCTGGGACGACCAGTTCACCAGCTCGGCCGACGAGATGTGCAGATCTTCCTTGGGCGCCGTGCGGATTCCGAGCAGGGCCCGGGGAAGTTCGTCCACCCAGTTAGGCCCCTCCAGGCGGGCCATGAGAGCCGACTTTAAGTGACGGTGGAAGCGTTCCACTAGTCCGTTTCACTGTGGGTGGTAGGCAGTTGTGTGGTGTAATTGTGTTTCCAACAGGCTGGCCACAGCTGACCACAGGCTGGAGGAGAACTGGGCACCCCTGTCGGAGGTAATGTGGGCTGGTACCCCGAAGCGGGCTACCCAGGTTGCGATCAGTGCTCGGGCGCAGGTTTCGGAGGTGGTGTCGCTGAGCAGGACTGCCTCTGGCCATCTGGTGAACTGGTCTATCATAGTTAGGAGGTACCGTGCTCCTCGTGTCACTGGCAGGGGCCCCACGATATCCACATGGATGTGGTCGAACCTCCGGCGGGTGGGTTCGAACCGCTGCGGCGGAGCCTTGGTGTGCCGCTGCACCTTGGCCGTTTGGCACTGCATACACGTTTTGGCCCATTCACTGACCTGTTTACGAAGTCCATGCCACACGAACCTGTTGGAGACCATCTGGACAGTTGTCCTGATAGATGGGTGCGCCAAGCCGTGTATGGAGTTGAAATCTCACCGCCGCCAGGCTGCCGGGACGATGGGGTGGGGTTGGCCAGTAGCCACGTCACACAGGAGGGTCCTCTCACCTGGGCCTACAAGAAAGTCTTGCAGCTGCAAACCCGAGACTGCAGTCCTGTAACTGGGCATCTCATTGTCTGCCTGCTGCGCCTCCGCCAGTTCTGCATAGTCCACCCCCGGGACAGGGCCTGGATAGCTAGTCTGGAGAGTGCGTCCGCCATGATGTTGTCCTTTCCCGAGACATGCTGGATGTCCGTCGTGCACTCGGAGATGTAGGACAGATGTCGCTGTTGGTGGGATGACCAGGGGTCGGACACCTTAGTGAACGCAAAGGTAAGCGGTTTGTGGTCTGTGAACGCGGTGAATGGCCTGCCTTCTAAGAAGTACCTGAAATGCTGGATTGCCAGATATAGTGCCAACAGCTCCCGGTCGAAGGCACTGTACTTGAGTTCAGGTGGTCGTAGGTGTTTGCTGAAGAACGCCACGGGTTGCCAGCGCCCCTCGATGAGTTGCTCCAGCACCCCACCGACTGCTGTTTTGAATGAGTCCACTGTGAGGGCAGTTGGAACGTCTGTTCTGGGGTGCACCAGCATCGCGGCGTCTTCCAAGGCTTCCTTGGCTTCAACGAAAGCGGCCGCAGCCTCTTCGTCCCAAGTAATGTCCTTGCCTTTACCCGACATCAGGGTGAACAAAGGGCGCATGATACGGGCTGCTGAGGGGAGGAAGAGATGGTAGAGGTACACCATACCAATGAACTCCTGCAGGCCTTTGACTGTGTTGGGCCGGGCGAAGTGACGGATCGCGTCTACCTTGGCGGGCAGAGGTGTTGTCCCATCTTTGGTAATCCTGTGGCCCAAGAAGTCGATGGTGTTGAGTCCGAACTGACATTTGGCCGGGTTGATCGTGAGGCCGAAATCACTCAGGTGGAAATAGAGCTGGTGGAGGTGGGACAGATGCTCCTGACGACTACTGATGGCTATGAGGATGTTGTCCAAATAGATGAACACAAAGTCCAGGTCGCGTCCCACCACATCCATTAGTCGCTGGAACGTCAGTGCAGCATTCTTTAGACCGAACTGCATTTGGAGGAATTCGAACAGGCCGAATGGGGTGATAAGTGCTGTTTTGGGGATGTCTTCAGGGTGTACCGGGATTTGACGGTACCCCTGGGCGAGGTCTACTTTGGAAAAGATGCTTGCCCCATGCAGGTTTGCTGCAAAGTCCTGTATGTGCGGCACGGGATAGCGGTCTGGAGTTGTAGCCTCGTTCAGTCTGCGGTAGTCACCACATGGTCTCCAGCCCCCGGCTGCTTTGGGCACCATGTGCAAGGGGGAGGTCCATGGGCTGTCGGACCGCCGTACGATCTCCAATTCCACCATCCTCTTGAACTCCTCCTTTGCCAGGTGGAACTTGTCTGCGGGGGAGCCTTCGTGCGCGGGCATGGAGGGGTGGTCCCTGGGTCGGAATGTGGTGCTGTACTCCGTGTCTGGGCATGGCTGCCGTGAACTGCGGTGTCAGAACCGGTGGAAAGTCCGCCAGGATTCTGGTGAGTTCGTTATCAGACAGCGTGATGGAGTCCAGGCGTGGGGCCGGCAACTTGGCTTCACCCAGGGAGAATGTCTGGAAAGTCTTGGCATGGACCAGTCTTTCCCCTTGCAAGTCGACCAGCAGGCTGTGGGCTCGCAAGAAGTCCGCCCACAGGAGTGGTTGGGCCACGGCAACCAGTATGAAGTCCCACGTGAACCGGCTGGCGCCGAACTGTAGCCGCACTGTGCGGGTGCCATAGGTCCGAATCGTGCTGCCGTTTGCGGCCCTCAGGGTGGGTCCCGTCTCCCTGTTGCGAGTGTCATACCCCGTCGGGGGGTAAGATGCTGATCTCCGCACCAGTGTCGACCAAGAAGCGGCGTCCCGACTGTTTGTCCCAGACATACAGGAGGCTGTCCTGGTGGCCAGCCGCCGTAGCCATTAGCGGTGGCTGGCCCTGGTGTTTCCCGGGAACTTGGAGGGCGGGTGACAACGGCGGGCCTCTGTGCCCCACCGCTGGTGGTAGAAACACCACTGTTCATTGGCCTCCTCACTCCTGCCTCTGTGTTGTGTGCGATCCGTTGCCGGGCCTGGTCTGGCCTGCTGTTGGGCGCATGGTTTGGTAATCTGTCCGACGACGCCCCGCTCTCCCTCTTGGCTTTCCACAGCACGTCTGCCCGGGCCACCACCTTCCGGGGGTCACTGAAATCTGCGTCGGCCAGCAGCAGATGTATGTCCTCGGACAGTTGTTCTAGGAACGCCTGCTCAAACATGAGGCAGGGCTTGTGCCCTTCAGCCAGGGCCAGCATCTCCTTCATTAATGCTGACGGTGGCCTGTCTCCCAAACCGTCCAGGTGCAGCAAGCGGGCACCTCGCTCACGCCGTGAGAGGCCAAAGGTCCCTATGAGCAGCGCTTTGAATGCTGCATATTTGCCTCCTTCGGGGGTGACTGTATGAAAACCCCAACCCGTGCGGCTGTCTCCTGGTCAAGGGAGCTCAGCACGTAATGGTAACGTAGTAACGCGTGGAATCAGAAGATATTTGCCGAATCTGGAACTGGGCTTCTGCTTGGTCAAACCACACGTGTGGTCGCAGCATCCAGAAAGTTGGCGGTTTTAGCGAAACTGCATGAACAGACGAAGAAGAGTCGATCATCTTTGGTCCAAATCCTGTTTGGACCGTCGGGGTCACCAATGTAGCGATGTGCTGCACACAGAGCTAGAAATAACGACATGTAGTCTGTAAGTCGCACTCGAGACTCGTTTATTCAAACTTTGCGGCACTGGCTTTTAAGCAGTTCCCTTCCAGCCCTCTCCGGGCGGAAATGACGTCAGAGGTGCATTAGAAAAGTCTCTCCCCGTGCGCAGATATATTTTGTGAGCCGGTTCGCTTGTGTAGAAAGTGGGTCGCCACATTAATGTAATTTTGAAATCTAATTTAATTGTGATAATTGTAATAGGGTGTTAATGAATATGATTAATAAATTTTGGAAATAATAAATGCAAATGACCTTTACTTTGAAATACTTTAGAGCATCAATGCATTCAAGTTACAACACTCAAATTGTAACAATAAACAGAATGGAAGTCGGTAGCTCATTGTTAATAAACTACTGGCCTGTTGAACACCAGTGCTGTCTAGTCAAAATATTTACTTTTGCCATTGTGCCTGTCAATCAAATGTAAATCTGCAGACTAGAAATGGAACATTTGAATGATCTAATGCGGATTAAGATGCAAAATTAATCTGATGTCCACTCTTGCCTCTGTTATACACTTTTGGTATTCCCTTTTATATTATTGTCTCGCTTACCTTTATATTCCATCTTTTCTCTTTTTATTGTTTTTTAATTGTCTTCTGTTGATTTTTAAAAGCTTCCCAGTCTTCTAGCTTTCAACTTTTTTATGCTGTATTGTGTGGCCTCTTTTGTTTTTTTTCTTGTTGCCTTCAACTTTCCTTGTCAGCTACATTTGTCTTGTTTTCCCTTCATAATGTTTTTTTCTTCATTGAGTTAAACTAATCTTGTTTCTCTCAGATCAGCTCCAGAAACTCTTGCTTTTTATACTCTGCCATCATCTCTGCTAGTGTGCTCTTCCAATCAACTTAGGTTGGCTTCTCTCTCTTGCCTCTGTAGTTACCATTACTCAATTGTGGCACTGAAACATTAATTTTAGCTTCTCCCTCTCAAATGCAGGGTAAATTGTGATGAATACTGTCATGTTCAGTGCTTCTAAGGATTCCTTTTAAAAGGTCCATAATCAAATCTGGTTCATCGCACAGCACCCAATCCAGAATTTCCTTTTCCCTAGTGGGCCCAACCACAGAGACTCTTGGAGGGGAAAAAAGCCATCTCATAGGCATTGCACAAATTCTTTCTCTTGAGTTCCAAACCGACCTGATTTTCCCAGTCTACCTGCATATTGAAATCCTGGTGATCATTGAGGGATTTCCCCTTTTTGCATGCCTTTTCTATCTGTTGTAATTTGTACCCTGCGTCATGCCTGCTGTAACTCCCATCAAAGTCTTTTAGCTCTTGCTGTTTCTTAACTCTACCCAGAAGGATTCTAAATCTTCTGAACCTATGTCACTTCCTACAAAGATTTGATTTCATGTTTTTTTACCAAAAAGAGCCATCCCATCACACTGCCCACCTACCTGTCTTTTCAGTAGAGTGTGCATCACTGGATGTTTAGCTCCCTGCTGTGATCTGCATTCAACCACAACTCTCTGATGCCCACACCATTCACCACACCTGCCAGTTTCTAACTGCACAATAAGGTCATCCACACTATTCCGTGCACTGAGTGCATTTGACTATATGAGGAGAAAACTGAGAAATTGGAGGGGCAAAGGGTCTTGGGAATCCTTATGCAAGATTCCCTGAAGGTTAACTTGCAGGTAGAGTCAGTACTGAGGGAGGCAAATGTAATGTTGGCATTCATTTCAAGACAGCTGGAACATAAAAGCAAGTATGTAATGCTGAAACTTTATAAGGCATTGGTTAGCCCATATTTGGAGTATTGAGAAAGAACGTCTTGGGATTGGATAGGGTATGGAGGATGGTTATGAGAATGGTCCTGGAAATGTAAGGTATTAGGAACATTTGGTAGCTCTGGGCCTGTACGCTCTGGACTTTAGAAGAAGGAACAGGGGATTTCACTGCAGATTGAACTGTAGTACTGTAGATTAAAAGGCTAAAAAGAGTATACATTAAGAGGGTTCTCCCATCTAGTCGAGGTCTAGAGGGCACAGTCTCAGAACAGAAGTACTTCTGTTTTGATCAGAGATAAGGACTTTCTTCAGCCAGAGGGTGTTCAATCCGTAGAATTCAGAATCAGATTTAATATCATAAGACCATAAGACATAGGAGCAGAATTAGGCCATTTGGCCCATCAAGTCTGCTGCACCATTCAATCATGGCTGATTCTTCTTTCCCTATTCAACCCACTCTCCGGCCTGCTCCCTGTAACCTTTGATGCCATGTCCAATCGAGAACCTATCAAGCTCTCCCTTAAATACGCCCAACGACCTGGCCTCCACAAGTGCCTGTGGCAACAAATTCACCACCCACTGGCTAAAGAGATTCCTCTGCATTTCTCTTTTAAATGGACGTCCCTCTATCCTGATGCTATGCCCTCTTGTGCTTGACCATGGGAAACATCCTTTCCACATCTACTCTGTCCAGGGCTTTCAAATTTGAAAGATTTCAATGAGATCACCCTCCCCCATCCTTGTAAATTAAAGTGAGTACAGACCCAGAGCCATCAAATATTCCTTGTATGATAACCCTTACATTCCCAGAATCACCCTTGTGAACCTCCTCTGGACCCTCTCCAATGCCAGCACATCTTTCCTGAAATGAGGGGCCCAAAACTGTTCACAATACTCTGGTGAGGCCTCACCAGTGTCTTATAATGTCTCAGCATCACATCTCTGCTCTTGTATTCAAGAGATCTTGAAATGAATGCTGACATTGCCTTTGCTTTCCTCACCACTGACTCTACCTGCAAGTTAACCTTTAGGGTGTTCTGCAGAAGCTCTCCCAAGATCCTTTGCATCGATTTTTGGATTTTCTCCCCGTTTAGAAAATAGTCTGCACATTTATGTCTACTACCAAGGTACATGACCATGCATTTTCCAACATTGTATTTCATTTGCCACTTTCTTGCCCATTCTCCTAATCTGTCTAAGCCCTTCTGCAACCTCCCTGTATCCTCAATACTACCTGCCCCTCCACCAATCTTCGTATCATCTGCAAACCTGGTAACAAGGCCATCTATTCCATCATCTAAATCGTTGATATACAGCATAAAAAGAAGTGTTCCCAACACCAACCCCTGTGGAACACCACTAGTCACTGGCAGCCAACCAGACAAGGATCCTTTTATTCCCACTCACAGCCTGTTACCAATCAGCCGATGCTGTAAACATGTTAGTAACTTTCCTGTAATACCATGGGCTATTAACTTGGTAAGAAGCCTCCATGTGTGGTACCTTCTCAAATGCCTTCCGTAAGTCCATATATACAACATCCACTGCATCCCCTTTATCTATCCTACTTGTAATCTCCTCAAAGAATTCCAACAGATTCATTAGGCAAGATTTTCCCTTGAGGAAACCATGTTGACTTTGGCCTATCTTATCCTGTGTCACCAAGTACTCCATCACCTTGTCCTTAATAATTGACTCTAACATCTTCCCAAACTCTGAGGTCAGGCTAACTGGTCTATAATTTCCTTTCTGCTGCCTTCCTCCTTTCCTAAAGAGTGGATTGACATTTGCAATTTTCCAGTCCTTTGGCACTATGCCAGAGTCCAATGATTTTTGAAAGATCATTACTAATGCCTCCGCAATCTTTAATGTTACCTCTTTCAGAACCCTAGGGTGCAGTTCATCTGGTCCAGTGACGTGTGGACTCTTACATCTTTCAGCTTTTTGAGCACCTTCTCCCTTGTAATAGTAACTGCACCCACTTCTCTTCATTCACACACTACAACATCTGGCACAGTGCTGGTGTCTTCCACAGTGGAGACAGAAACAAAATAGTCCTGATGAAGGGTCTCGGCCTGAAATGTCGACTGCACCTCTTCCTAGAGATGCTGCCTGGCCTGCTGCGTTCACCAGCAACTTTTATGTGTGTTACTAATTTAGTTCATCTGCCATCTCCTTTTCCCCCATTATTATTTCTTTGACCTCATTTTCTAGCAGTCTTATCTCTATTTTATTTTTTACTTATTTGAAAAAGTTTTTGCTATCCACTTTGATATTATTTGCTAGCTTGCTTTCATATTTCATCTTTTCCCTTCTCATGACTTTTTTAGTTGCTCTCTGTAGGTTTTTAAAAACTTCCTGATCCTCTACTTACTGCTAATTTTTCCTTTGTTGTATGCCCTCTCTTTTGCATTTACATTAGCTTAGACTTCCTTTGTCAGCCATAGTTGTACAATTTTGCCGTTTCTTTGTTTTTGGAATACACAAGTCCTGCACCTTCCTTATTTTCCCCATTGCTGCCCTGTTGTCATCCCTGACAGCAGGTCCTTCCAATTTACTTTGACCAACTCCTCTCTCATACCACTGTAATTTCCTTTACTCCATTGAAATACTGCTACGTCAGTCTTTACAAATTTCAAGCTGAGCTCAGTCATATTGTGGTCACTGCCTCCCAAGGGTTCTTTTACCTTAAGCTACCTAAATCACCTCGTTCATTACATAATACCCAATCGAGTATAGCTGATCCCCTAGTGGGCTCAGTGACAAACTGCTCTAAAAAGCCATATTGTAGTCATTCAACAAACTCGCTCTCTTGAGATCCATTACCAACTTGATTTTTCCCAATCAACCTGTATGTTAAAATCTCCCATGACTATCATAACATTGCTCTCTTGACACGCCTTTTCTACTTCTAGTAACCTGTGGTCCACAATCCAACTACGGTTGGGAGTCCTGTATATAATTGCCATCAGGGTCTTTTTACCCTTGTAGTTTCTTAACTCAACTCACAAGGATTCAACATCTTCCAATCCTGTGTCACATCTTTCCACTAATTTGATGCCATTCTTCACCAGTAGTGCCACGCCACCCCCTCTGCCTACCTTCTATCCCTCTGAAACAATGTGTAACTTTGGACATTCAGCTCCCAACTACGACCCTCCTTCAGCCACGATTCAGTGATGGCCACAACATACCCGACAATCTGTAATAGTGCAACAAGATCATTCACCTTATTTTTCATACTCTGTGCACTGAGATACAACACTTTGAGTACTGTATTTACTACCTCTTTTGATTCTGCATCCTGAATGCACTGATAGTCACCCTGCTGGATGCAATTTTGTCCTATTATCTACCTGCCCTTCCTGACAGTCTGACTGTACACTATCTTTGCTTCTTTTTTTACCATCCACCCTATTCTGAGTCCCTTCACGCTGGTTCCCACCCCTCTGCCAAATTAGTTTAAACCATCCCCAACAGCTCTAACAAACATCCACAAGAATATTAGTCCCCTTCAGGTTCACTTTTGTACAGGTCATACCTCCCCCAATGATTCAAGAACCTGAAGCCCTGTCCCCTGCACCAGCTTCTCAGTCACAGATTCATCTGCCAGATCATCCTGTTTCTCCCCTAACTGGCAGCAATCCAGAAATTACTCTCCTGGAGGTCCTGCTTCTCAGCTTTCTACCTAGCTCTCTAAATTCTCTCTTCAGAACCTCTTTGCTTTTCCTTCCTATGTCATTGGTACCGATATGTACCAAGACACCTGGCTGCTCTCTCCATCTCCAAAATGATGTGGATGCAATCCGAGCTGTCTGTGACCCTGGTACCTAGGAGGCAACATACCATCGGCGTGTCCCGTTCAGGTCCACCAAGTCTCCTGTCTGTTCCACTGATGATTCAGTCCCCTATCACTATCGCTCACCTCTTCTCCCTCTTTCCCTTCTGCACCACGGACCCGTCCTCAGTGCCAGTAACCTGGACTCCATGGCATTCCCCTGGATGGTCATCCCCCCACGATAGTACCCGAAACTGCATGCTTATATTTGAACGGAATAGCCACAGGGGTGCTCTGTGCTAACTGCCTATTCACATTTCCATTTCTCCTGACAGTCACCCAGCTATTCGCCTCCTGCAACTTCGGGGTGACTATTTCCCTGTAACTCTGATCGATGATCTCTCACTCTCCCGTACAAGCTGAAGGTCATCCAGCTGCTGCTCCAGAACAGTCTTCAAGGAGCTGCAGCTGGATTCACTTCACACAGATGAAGTTTGCGGGGAGACTCTGGGTCCAGCATCCGGCATGAAGGGCACACAACAGCCATTTACTGCGCTAAGTACAGCAAGAGAGAAGGAAGGGGACCTGAACAGAAGCTTACACAGAGCCAGCGCCTCTTCCGAGTCAAAACCACTTTTGAGCCAAAACGTGACACTCCTACTCTCACCACGAACCTACTCCCAACAATGGCCACCCCGCTTGTCCCTTATTTAATTTGCTGGGCTCTGCTCCCACCGCTGGGACTGAGCCTCTGGGATGTCTGAACACCGGTGAGGCTCTCCTTCTAAACACGTGTCGCCGACCTGCGAGAAACCTCGTCGCTGTGCGCTGCTCCCGCTGCCAGAATCACTGGCGTCTGTCGTGAAATTGGTTAACTTGGCCACAGGTGACTGTGGAGGTCATCACATTTAAAACAAAGGTTGATGCCTTAGGGTGTAAAAGGTTTGGAGAGAAGGCAGGGGAATGGAGCTGAGAGGGAAAATACTGTACATCTGTCATGATCAAATGGTGGAACATTCTAGATGTGCCAAATGGCTGCGTTCTGCTCCTACGTTTGATACGTCACTGAAGATTGCACCATAAGCACCGTAAACCAGTAAGATGTAGGGGCAGGATTAGGCCATTCAGCCCATCGTCTGCTCCGCCACTTCATCATGGCCGATCCCAGATCCTGTTCAACCCCATTCACCTGCCCTCTCACTTACATCCCTTAATGCCCCAACCAATGTGAAATCTATCAACTTCTGCTTTGAGTATACCCAAGGACTTGGTCACCACCGCAGTCTGTGGCAGAGCATTCCACAGATTCACCACTCTCTGGCTAAAACATTTCCTCCTGTGGTTCTGGATACCCAGCCGAAGGAAATGTTCTCGTCTCATCCACCTTATCTAGTCCTTTCAACATTCGGTAGATCCCCTCGCATTCTTCCAAATCCCAGTAGGTGCTGCCGATGCTCCTCATATGTTAACCCTTTCATTCCTGGGATCATCTTTATGAACCAACCCTGGATTCTCTCCAATGACAACAGAACCCTTCTGAGATAAGGGGCCCAAAACTGTTGACAATACTCCAAGTGTGGCCTGACTAGTGTCTTGCAAAGCCTCAGCATTATCTCCTTGTTTTTATATTCTATTCCCCCTGAAATAAGTGCCAACTTTGCATTTGCCTTCTTTACCACAGATTCAGCCTGTGAATCTTGCAAAAACCTAGAGATGTCAAGTGAACAGCATTCTGACTGGTAGAAACACAGTCTATTAATCACAGGTTTGAATGAGGCTACAGAGGGTTGGGGACTCTGTCATTTCCATCACAGGCATAACGCTACCCACCTTGAAGGGGCATCCCCAAGAGGCGGTGCCTCCGGGAAGTGGCCTCCAGCACTAAGCACCCTAGCCATCTGGGATAAGATGTATTCTCATTACAGGACCCACAGTCAATGATTCAGAAACTGCTTCTTTCCTTCCACCATCAAACTTTTGAACAGTCCATGGATACCAGCTCAGTATTCCTAATTTGCTCAATTTATTTATTCTGTAATTTATAATTTTTTTGTCTTTACTCTGTACTGCTGCTGCAAAATAATAATTTCCATGTCATATAAAACCTGATAGCATTCTCATCCTGAGTATCAGCATTGTTATGGGTGGGGAATTACCTGCGGCTTCTTCCTCCCGGTCGCCGTTTAACGATGCATCACCCAGGCTGGTTTTCCCTGGAGTGAAGGAGACTGAGGGCTGACCTCATTACGAGAGGCAGAGACAGAGTTGACAGTCTAAGCCCCTTGCCCATCACACAGGTATAAAACAAAAGTGGGCATAGGTTTTATTGATGGCGGGGTGGAGATGCTTCCCTGCCAAAGGAGGTCTAGGATGTGCTTCCCTCTTTTAGCATGTACAGGTCATCCTTGGACAAGGCGTAGCACCTGCTTAGCCCCCAGTCAGGGTCATGTGAAGCCACGGGAGCAGCTGGTGCATACCATAAGCCCTGGTTGAGTGACCACTGACGTCAGGCAGACAACCTCTGAGAAGTATCGATCATGGTTGGGGACTCTTGTCTTGTAAAGACACTCCCTAAAAGAAGGCAATGGCAAACCACTTTTGTCAAAAATTTGCAAAGAGTAACCATGTTCATGAGACTATGATCACCTACATCACAATAATGATGGTAGGTTTTCAAGGAGGGGAAGGCATTTTAACAGGAAATAGGATTAAGTTCTTTGCACTGAGAGTGGTTGATTTCTGGAACTAAGTGTTGGAGTCAGGTATAGTGCTCTTTGGGCAGTTAGATGGTCACTGAAGTAGGCAAGGCAAAGGAGAGTCCACCCCCAATGTGGGCAAACGGACAGAAACAGTCAGCACGTGGTGTGGTGTGCGGAAGGCACTATTCTCTGCCGTACAACCCGATGAGTTTGAAACTATGTGGTAAAACTACAGAACTTCGATCTAGTCCACTGACTGTAAGACAGTTTAGTTTTGTCTGTTCCATCCTAGACGGCATGCGTACTGTGCTTTGCGAGGGTGAGGCTCATAGTTGTCAGATGTGCCTGGTTCTCCTCATGGCGTGCTCTTCTGAAAACCAAGCTTGATAGCAATTGGGCCCTGAAGTTACAGACAGTGCTCGGGTATATTTCTCTGGTCCACAGCAGTTGATGAATGCTCAGCTTTGTTCATAGATTATGGTGGAATATATTTGGGAGGTTGTTATGACCGGGAGGTACTCCTCCTCTTAAATTTAATGTACACCATTAAAATCCTTTTCGACAGATGGGGGTTTGCTTTCATTGTCCTGAAGTGCTTTTAAGAAATCTTTTTCTTTCAGTAAATGTTTTTGCTTTGCAATTACTAAAATCAACAAGCCATTTAATCCACTGCTGAGCATTTGACTGTGAAATTATTTAATTGAGTCTTCAACACATTTGGCTTACAGATGTACATCAAAAGAATTCTAGCAGCTGCAATGGTTTAACTGCTCCTGTGAGGTACCAATCAGTTCTAAACTCTTTGGATATAAAGACAAACTACTATGTATAGCTCTAAAGATGTAAATCACTCATCATTCTGCTGCAGTCATCCCAACAATTTGCACGTTCCAGTCACAGGGTGACGTAATGGTGTTCTGTGTCTGTGTCTGTGTCTCACTGCGTGAGAAACATGGATGTTTCCCTGTGTCTCTGTCTCAGTCTGTGAGAAACAGAGATGTTTCCCTGTGCATTGGCTTCATTAACTTTGCATCCAACTTTCACCCTGTCCTCAAGTTTACCTGGTCCATTTCCGACACCTCCCTCCCCTTTCAAGATCTTTCTGTCTCTATCTCTGGAGACAGTTTATCTACTGATGTCTACTATAAACCTACTGACTCTCACAGCTATCTGGACTATTCCTCTTCTCACCCTGTCTCTTGCAAAAATGCCATCCCCTTCTCGCAATTCCTCCGTCTCCACTCCATCTGCTCTCAGGGTGAGGCTTTTCATTCCAGGACGAGGGAGATGTCCTCCATTTTTTTAAAGAAAGGGGCTACTCTTACTTCACCATTAACTCTGCTCTCAAACGCATCTCTCCCATTTCATGCACATCTGCTCTCACCCCATCCTTGCGCCACCCCACTAGGAATAGGGTTCCCCTTGTCCACACCTACCACCCCACCAGCCTCCGGGTCCAACATATAATTTTCCGTAACTTCCACCACCTCCAACGGGATCCCACCACTAAGCACATCTTTCCCTCCCACCCTCTCTCTGCATTCCGCAGGGATCGCTGCCTACGTGACTTCCTTGTCCACTCGTACCCCCCCACCCTTCCCTCCCCACTGATCTCCCTCCTGGCACTTATCCTTGTAAGCAGAACAAGTGCTACACATGCCCTTACACTTCCTCCCTTAACACCGTTCAGGGCCCCAGACAGTCCTTCCAGGTGAGGCGACACTTCACCTGTGAGTCGGCTGGGGTGATATACTGCGTCCGGTGCTCCCGATGCGGCCTTCTATATATTGGCGAGACCCAACGCAGGCTGGGAGACCGTTTCGCTTTCCCCTATTCCTTCTTCACCTTTCCTGCCTATCCTCTCCCCCACCCCTTTATCTTTCCCCTTACTGGTTTTTCACCTGGCACCTCCCAGCCGTCTCCTTCCCACCCTCCCACCACCTTCTTTATAAGGCCTCTGCCCCTTCCTTCAGTCCTGACGAAGGGTTACGGCCCTAAACATTGACTGATTGTTTCTGTCTGTGAGAAACATGGATGTTTCCTGTGTCTGTGTCTCTGTGTGAGAAACATGGATGTTTCCCTGTGTCTGTGTCTCTGTGTGAGAAACATGGATGTTTCCCTGTGTCTGTGTCTCTGTGTGAGAAACATGGATGTTTCCCTGTGTCTGTGTCTCTGTGTGAGAAACATGGATGTTTCCCTGTGTTTGTGTCTCTGTATGAGAAACATGGATGTTTGTTTCCCTGTGTTTGTGTCTCTGTATGAGAAACATGGATGTTTGTTTCCCTGTGTCTGTGTCTCTGTGTGAGAAACATGGATGTTTCCCTGTGTTTGTGTCTCTGTATGAGAAACATGGATGTTTGTTTCCCTGTGTTTGTGTCTCTGTATGAGAAACATGGATGTTTGTTTCCCTGTGTCTGTGTCTCTGTCTCTGTGTGAGAAACATGGATGTTTGTTTCCCTGTGTCTGTGTCTCTGTGTGAGAAACATGGATGTTTCCCTGTGTTTGTGTCTCTGTATGAGAAACATGGATGTTTGTTTCCCTGTGTTTGTGTCTCTGTATGAGAAACATGGATGTTTGTTTCCCTGTGTCTGTGTCTCTGTCTCTGTGTGAGAAACATGGATGTTTGTTTCCCTGTGTCTGTGTCTCTGTGTGAGAAACATGGATGTTTCCCTGTGTTTGTGTCTCTGTATGAGAAACATGGATGTTTGTTTCCCTGTGTCTGTGTCTCTGTATGAGAAACATGGATGTTTGTTTCCCTGTGTCTGTGTCTCTGTCTCTGTGTGAGAAACATGGATGTTTGTTTCCCTGTGTCTGTGTCTCTGTGTGAGAAACATGGATGTTTCCCTGTGTTTGTGTCTCTGTATGAGAAACATGGATGTTTGTTTCCCTGTGTTTGTGTCTCTGTATGAGAAACATGGATGTTTGTTTCCCTGTGTCTGTGTCTCTGTGTGAGAAACATGGATGTTTCCCTGTGTTTGTGTCTCTGTATGAGAAACATGGATGTTTGTTTCCCTGTGTTTGTGTCTCTGTATGAGAAACATGGATGTTTGTTTCCCTGTGTCTGTGTCTCTGTCTCTGTGTGAGAAACATGGATGTTTGTTTCCCTGTGTCTGTGTCTCTGTGTGAGAAACATGGATGTTTCCCTGTGTTTGTGTCTCTGTATGAGAAACATGGATGTTTGTTTCCCTGTGTTTGTGTCTCTGTATGAGAAACATGGATGTTTGTTTCCCTGTGTCTGTGTCTCTGTGTGAGAAACATGGATGTTTCCCTGTCATAGTCACACTTTATTGATCCTGGGGGAGATTGATTTTCGTTACAGTTGCACCATAAATAATAAATAGTAATAGAATCATAAATAGTTAAATAGTAATATATAAATTATGCCAGGAAATAAGTCCATGACCAGCCTATTGGCTCAGGGTGTCTGACCCTCCAAGGGAGGAGTTGTAAAGTTTGATGGCCACAGGCAGGAATGACTTCCTATGACGCTCTGTGTTGCATCTCGGTGGAATGAGTCTCTGGCTGAATGTACTCCTGTGCCCACCCAGTACATTATGTAGTGGATGGGAGACATTGTCCAAGATGGCATGCAACTTAGACAGCATCCTCTTTTCAGACACCACCGTCAAGAATCCAGTTCCATCTCCACAACATCACTGGCCTTACGAATGAGTTTGTTGATTCTGTTGGTGTCTGCTACCCTCAGCCTGCTGCCCCAGCACACAACAGCAAACATGATAGCAGTGGCCACCACAGATTCGTAGAACATCCTCAGCATCGTCCGACAGATGTTAAAGGACCTCAGTCTCCTCAGTAAAAAGAGATGGCTCTGACCCTTCTTGTCGACAGCCTCAGTGTTCTTTGCCCAGTCCAGTTTATTGTCAATTCGTATCCCCAGGTATCTGTAATCCTCCACCATGTCCACACTGGATGAAAACAGGGGTCACCGGTACCTTAGCTCTCCTCAGGTCTACCACAGGCTCCTTAGTCTTTTTCACATTAAGCTGCAGATAATTCTGCTCACACCATGTGACAAAGTTTCCTACCGTAGCCCTGTACTCAGCCTCATCTCCCTTGCTGATGCATCCAACTATGGCAGAGTCATCCGAAAACTTCTGAAGATGACAAGACACTGTGCAGTAGTTGAAGTCCGATGTGTAAATGGTGAAGAGAAAGGGAGACAAGACAGTCCCCTGTGGAGCCCCAGTGCTGCTGATCACTGTGTTGGACACACAATCTTACAAGCACACGTACTGTGGTCTGCCAGTCAGGTAATCAAGAATCCATGACACCAGGAAAGCATCCACCTGCATCGCTGTCAGCTTCTCCCCCAGCAGAGCAGGGCGGATGGTGTTGAACGTGCTGGAAAAATCAAAAAACATGACCCTCACAGTGCTCGCTGGCTTGTCCAGGTGGGCGTAGACACGGTTCAGCAGGTAGACGATGGCATCCTCAACTCCTAGTCGGGGCTGGTAGGCGAACTGGAGGGGATCTAAGTGTGGCCTGACCATAGGCCGTGTCTCACTGTGTGAGAAGTAGCAGATGGAGTTCAACCCGGAGAAGTGTGAGGTGGTACACTTTGGAAGGACAAACTCCAAGGCAGAGTACAAAGTAAATGGCAGGATACTTGGTAGTGTGGAGGAGCAGAGGGATCTCGGGGTACATGTCCACAGATCCCTGAAAGTTGCCTCACAGGTGCATAGGGTAGTTAAGAAAACTTATGGGGTGTTAGCTTTCATAAGTCGAGGGATAGAGTTTAAGAGTCGTGATGTAATGATGCAGCTATGTAAAACTCTGGTTAGGCCACACTTGGAGTACTGTGTCCAGTTCTGGTCACCTCACTATAGGAAGGATGTGGAAGCATTGGAAAGGGTACAGAGGAGACTTACCAGGATGCTGCCTGGTTTAGAAAGTATGCATTATGATCAGAGATTAAGGGAGCTAGGGCTTTACTCTTTGGAGAGAAGGAGAATGAGAGGAGACATGATAGAGGTGTACAAGATAATAAGAGGAATAGATAAGAGTGGATAGCCAGCGCCTCTTCCCCAGGGCACCACTGCTCAATACAAGAGGACATGGCTTTAAGGTAAGGGGTGGGAAATTCAAAGGGGATATTAGAGGAAGGTTTTTTACTCAGAGAGTGGTTGGTGCGTGGAATGCACTGCCTGAGTCAGTGGTGGAGGCAGATACACTCGTGAAGTTTAAGAGACTACTAGACAGGAATATGGAGGAATCTAAGGTGGGGGCTTATATGGGAGGCAGGGTTTGAGGGTCAGCACAACATTGTGGGCCGAAGGGCCTGTACTGTGCTGTACTATTCTATAATAAAAAAAAGAAACATGGATGTTTCCCTGTGTCTGTGTCTCTGTGTGAGAAACATTGATGTTTCCCTGTATCTGTGTCTCTGTGTGTGAGAAACATGGATGTTTCCCTGTATCTGTGTGAGAAAGATGGATCTTTCTCTGTGTCCGTGTCTCATTGTGTGAGAAACAAGGATGTTTCCCTGTGTCTGTGTGAGAAACATGGATGTTTCCCTGTGTCCGTGTCTCACTGTCTGAGAAACATGGATGTTTCCCTGTGTCCGTGTCTCACTGTGTGAGAAACATGGATGTTTCCCTTTGTCTGTGTCTTGACTGTGTGAGAAACATGAGATGTTTCCCTGTGTCTGTCTCAGTGTGTGAGAAACATGGATGTTTCCCTGTGTGTTTGTATGTGAGAAACATGGATGTTTCCCTGTATTTGTGTCTCTGTGTGAGAAACATGGATGTTTCCCTGTGTCTGTGTCTCTGTGTGAGAAACACGGATGTTTCCCTGTGTCTGTGTCTCTGTGTGGGAAACATGGATGTTTCCCTGTGTCTGTGTCTTGACTGTATGAGAAACATGGATGTTTCCCTGTGTCTGTGTCTCTGTATGAGAAACATGGATGTTTCCCTGTGTCTGTGTCTCTGTATGAGAAACATGGATGTTTGTTTCCCTGTGTCTGTCTCAGTGTGTGAGAAACATGGATGTTTCCCTGAGTCTGTCTCAGTGTCTGAGAAACATGGATGTTTCCCTGTGTGTTTGTATGTGAGAAACATGGATGTTTCCCTGTGTTTGTGTCTCTGTGTGAGAAACATGGATGTTTCCCTGTGTCTCTGTGTGAGAAATATGGATGTTTCCCTGTGTCTGTGTCTCTGTGTGAGAAACACGGATGTTTCCCTGTGTTTGTGTCTCTGTGTGAGAAACATGGATGTTTCCCTGTGTCTATCTCAGTGTGTGAGAAACATGGATGTTTCCTGTGTCTGTGTCTCTGTGTGAGAAACATGGATGTTTCCCTGTGTCTGTCTCTGTGAGAAACATGGATGTTTCCCTGTGTCTGTGTCTCTGTGAGAAACATGGATGTTTCCTGTGTCTGTGTCTCTGTGTGAGAAACATGGATGTTTCCCTTTGTCTGTGTCTCTGTGAGAAACATGGATGTTTCCCTGTGTCTGTGTCTCTGTGTGAGAAACATGGATGTTTCCCTGTGTTTGTGTCTCTGTGTGAGAAACATGGATGTTTCCCTGTGTCTATCTCAGTATGTGAGAAACATGGATGTTTCCCTGTGTCTGTCTCTGTGAGAAACATGGATGTTTCCCTTTGTCTGTGTCTCTGTGTGAGAGACATGGATGTTTCCCTGTGTCTGTGTCTCTGTGAGAAACATGGATGTTTCCCTTTGTCTTTGTCTCTGTGTGAGAAACGTGGATGTTTCCCTGTGAGAAACATGGATGTTTCCCTGTGTCTGTGTCTCTGTGAGAAACATGGATGTTTCCTGTGTCTGTGTCTCTGTGTGAGAAACATGGATGTTTCCCTGTGTCTTTGTCTGACTGTGAGAAACATGGATGTTTCCTGTGTCTGTGTCTCTGTGTGAGAAACATGGATGTTTCCCTGTGTCTTTGTCTGACTGTGAGAAACATGGATGTTTCCTGTGTCTGTGTCTCTGTGTGAGAAACATGGATGTTTCCCTGTGTCTGTGTCTGACTGTGAGAAACATGGGCTCCATCCTGGCCTTGGTAGTTTTTTATGGTACAGGCATATTCCTCTGTGATTGTGTCCAGGTGCTCTGGTTTACCCTCGCATCTCAAAGACTTGCTTTTTTACCTTACACTTTATTGTCACCAAACCATTGATACTAGAACGTACAATCATCACTGCGATATTTGATTTTGCGCTTCCTGCTCCCTGGGTTACAAATATTAAAAATAGTAAAAATTAGTAAATTATAAAAAATTAAATTATAAATCATAAATAGAAAATAGAAAAATGGAAAGTAAGGTAGTGCAAAGAAACCGAGAGGCAGGTCTGGATATTTGGAGGGTACGGCCCAGATCTGGGTCAGGATCCGTTCAGCAGTCTTATCATAGTTGGAAAGAAGCTGTTCTCAAATCTGGCCGTACGAGTCTTCAAGCTCCTGAACCTTCTCCCGGAGGGAAGAGGGACGAAAGGTCTGTTGGCTGGGTGGGTCGTGTCCTTGATTATCCTGGCAGCACTGCTCCGACAGTTTTTTTTTTGTTGGTCATATGACCAGTCTATAATGTTCTTAATGTGTAGGTAAATTATATTATCTGGTGTGAGAATTTGGAAAAGTGTGTAGAATTTTTGTACAACTTGGGTGGGATTACGTCAGATTAAAGTAAATGGTAGTTAATGATTCGTGAAGACTCAATGGATCATGATATCTTCCTCCAATTTTCATCCTTGTTGCAAACAACAGTGGATCCAACATTGGTCCCCGTGACGCACTGCTAATCACAGGCCTTCAACCCTCTACTACCCTCCCGTGACACACTGCTAATCACAGGCCTTCAACCCTCTACTACCCTCCTGTCATCTCTCCTAAGCCAATTTTGTATCCTCTTGCCTAGCCCATTCTGGATCTCATGGGATCTCACGGGATCTCACCTTCTAGTTCAGTCTACCTCATGGGACCTGTTCAAAAAGCCACGTCTACTGCTCTCCCTAATCAGTCCTCTTGGTGTTCTCTTCTAAAAGCTCAATTAAATTGTCTAAAATGTATTGGCAAAATTGATGAAGTTGATGAGCTGAGCATGGGTGCAGGAAGCAGCACCAATGCAGTCATCGATGTAGTGTAAAACTGGTGTCAGTCCCCAACTTTTCCTGTGCTACAGTGACGACTGCATTGGTGCTGCTTCCTGCACCCTTGTGGAGCACGTCAACTCTCCAACTTTGCCTCCAATTTCTACCCTGCCCTCAAATTTACCTGGTCCATTTTCAACACCTTTCTCCCTTTTTCTTGGACTCCGGAGATGGCTCATCTGCAGATGTCTGTTATAAACCTACTGACTCTCACAGCTACCTGGGCTATATCTCCTCCCATCCGGTTAATTATAAGAATGCCATGTTTTCTGACTTTTTAAAAAACTCGATCGTGTCTTCCCTTCCGAAGTACATGAGCTACTCTGTTTCCTGTTTGTAGCTGCTCTGCTTCTTTACTTCAAATGTCTCAGTCTGCTTCAACAGGTTGGCAGCTGTGTCAGGCTTCTAATCACCAATGTTACCAAAACGTCAAATTAATTCAGCGGAAGATACAGGAGTCTGAAATGCAGGTGTAACTTCTTTGCTTTATGTGAGGTGCACACATGTCACGAGGTAGTGTAATGTTCGTATGTAATTAACGTGTTTTACATATAACCCATAATTACTTACATGAGCAAGAATACTTCGTCAAACAATGTATATACAGGATGAATTAAATATTATTGAAATATTAAGGACACAGCAGCCTATATAGACAGGGTGAATACACTCTGTTTCTTTTCCAAGATTAGAGAATCAAGAACTAGAAAGCACAAGTTTTTGGTGAGCTGTAGAAAACTTGGGCAAAAGGTTCAAAGGTTCCGTTTATTGTCAAAATCTGCATGTATAATACAACTCTCATATTTGCTTATTCCAGATAGACATTAAATACAGAATTTTCCAGATGAACATTAAAAGAAAAGACATCAACTCCCCCCACCACCACCAACTGGCATGAAAAAGAAAAGAAACAAAAATCACGGACCCCAAAATCCACATCCCCCATCTGCAGAAAAGAACAGCCACGAAAACGATCAACGATCCTCTACGCGTATCAATCCCCGACGCCTCGCTCGCTTTAGACAACAGCGACAGTAGCACCAGATCCCCAATCCTCATCTCTTACACACAAAAAAATTAACAAATCATCTACCCAGCAATCATCCACAAGGAAGAAAACACCAAAAAACTGAAGGAAACCAATATAACGTACAGTCCAATAACCACATGAATCTCAGAACATGGGAAACGTCTTTTCGCTGTGTAAGAGGAGAGCAGCCGCATGAACTCAGTCCTTCCATAAAGGGTGATCACTGATCTTGGTCCTAATGTCACCGATCCAGGGTCCAATGCGCCAATCCAGGCCGAACGCCCCCCACCTGGGGTCCAATGCGCTAATCCAGGCCGAACGCCCCCCACCTGGGGTCCAATGTGCCAATCCGGGCCGAATGCCCCCCACCTGGGGTCCAATGTGCCAATCCGGGCTGAATGACCCCACCTGTGGCCCAATGTGCCAATCCGGGCCGAATGCCCCCCACCTGGGGTCCAATGTGCCAATCCGGGCTGAATGACCCCACCTGTGGCCCAATGTGCCAATCTGCGCCGAATGCCCCCCACCTGGGGCCCAATGTGCCAATCCGGGCCGAATGCCCCCCACCTGGGGCCCAATGTGCCAATCCAGGCCGAACACCCCCCACCTGGGGCCCAATGTGCCAATCCGGGCCGAATAACCCCACCTGGGGCCCAATGTGCCAATCCGTGCCGAATGCCCCCCATCCGGGGCCGAACACACCAACACATTCCCATCTAGGGTGCAATGTGCCAATCCAGGCTGAACACCCCCCACCTGGGGCCCAATGTGCCAATCCGTGCCGAATGCCCCCCCACCTAGGGCCGAACGCACCAATCCGGGCCAAACACATCCCCATCTAGGGTGCAATGTGCCAATTCAGGCCGAATGCCCCCCACCTAGGGCCGAATGCACCAATCCAGGCCGAACACTCCCCATCTGGGACTCAATGTGTCAATCCGGGCCAAAAGCCCATCTGGGGCCGAACGCTCTGATCCAGGCTGAACCCACCCACCTGGGGCTGAACGTGTTGATTCAGTTGCCAACCATCTCGCATCGAGCCATTGCTGCCCTCTCAGCATTCACCTCAATTCTTCAGCCTACCTGGCTGCTTTGAGATGGAGTCGTTCATGACCCGATGCCTCATCTCTGGTTTTTTCTTCAAGTCAGTTTGTGCTCAGGGACCTTCTTGGCCCCCCTCCACCCGTCTCTGATCTCCACGAGGCAGCTCTCGGGGCACAACATGGCACTGGATCCTTTGATTGAGATTCAAACTGTACATCACAGGTTCCAACAGTTTCTGTAACACAAGCAGGGACAGGCAGAAGGTGAAATAATTGGAAAATTTTACCTGTGAAATCTTTGTTTGCTGGCACCATCTTGACCGGAAGTGATTCCCAAATTTTTTTAGGGATTACAGCCTCCTTGGTTCCCTAACCATAACTCCAGCCATTACATAATAACTGTAAAGAATTTTAATTTACGATGCATGGTGAAAGAAAATAGGAACTGCCAAGTGACAAATAATTTCAAAAATTATTCAAATCTATTTAAAGCTACAAATAAAATTATTTAATTACAGTAATTTTTTTAAAGCAACTATTTCAGAGCTACATTAGTAGTCCAACTATTCACAATTTCATTGCTTTTTCACCTTTCAATGAGATAGACAGGCCTGGTGCAGTGATATCGTCTAAGATCCCCTCACTCAGTAATTTACGGTCTGTTTTGTTACTGTCAGCTTCTCAACATCAGGCTGAATGTCACTCAGAAGGAGCCTCAGATCCCTACGTTCAGTAATTTACAGTCTGTTTCGTTGCTTTGAAAGGAGCCAGGAGATTGCAACATCATATTTAGCTCCACTAAAGATGACATTGGAAAGGCAGTAAAGAACATCTTGACCTTTTTCCACAGTGCAGGATAGTGTTGAGATTTCTTTCTGCAGCCAAAAGTCTCGATATGATTTATTGAACCTCAACTTCAGATCATAGTCATCTTGCAGCAAGATCAGTTCTTAGACCATAAGCCATTGGAGCAGAATTAGGCCATTCAGCCCATCGAGTCTGCCCTGCCATTTTATCATGGCTGATCCCAGATCCCACGCAACCCCATGCACCTGCCTTCTCGCCATATCCTGATATTCTGGCTGATCAGGAAACAATCAACTTCCTCCTTAAGTATACCCACGGACTTGGTCTCCACCACAGTCTGTGGCAGAGCATTTCACAGATTTACTACTCTCTGGCTAAAAACATTCCTCTTTAACTCTGTTCTAAAAGGTCACTCCTCAGTTTTGAGGCTATACCCTCCAGTTCTGAATACCCCCATCATAGGAAACATCTTCTCCACATCCACCCTATCTAGTCCTTTCAACATTCAGCGGGTTTCAGTAAGATCCCCACTTATTCTTCTAAATTCCAGTGAGTATAGACCCAAAGCTGCCAAATGCTACTCATATGTCAACCCCTTCATTCCTGGAATCATCCTCGTGTACGTCCTCTGGACTCTCTCCAATGACATAAAAACAGACTGTAAAAGCTTTTATAGATATGTAAAAAGGAAAAGACTGATAAAGACAAATGTAGGTCCCCTGCAAACAGAAACAGGTGAATTGATTATGGGGAGCAAGGACATGGCAGACCAATTGAATAATTACTTTGGTTCTGTCTTCACTAAGGAGGACATAAATAATCTTCCAGAAATAGTAAGGGACAGAGGGTCCAGTGAGATGGAGGAACTGAGCGAAATACATGTTAGTAGGGAAGTGGTGTTAGGTAAATTGAAGGGATTGAAGGCAGATAAATCCCCAGGGCCAGATGGTCTGCATCCCAGAGTGCTTAAGGAAGTAGCCCAAGAAATAGTGGATGCATTAGTGATAATTTTTCAAAACTCGTTAGATTCTGGACTAGTTCCTGAGGATTGGAGGGTGGCTAATGTAACCCCACTTTTTAAAAATGGAGGGAGAGAGAAACCGGGGAATTATAGGCCGGTTAGCCTAACGTCGGTGGTGGGGAAACTGCTGGAGTCAGTTATCAAGGATGTGATAACAGCACATTTGGAAAGCGGTGAAATGATCAGACAAAGTCAGCATGGATTTGTGAAAGGAAAATCATGTCTGACGAATCTCATAGAATTTTTTGAGGATGTAACTAGTAGAGTGGATAGGGGAGAACCAGTGGATGTGGTATATTTGGATTTTCAAAAGGCTTTTGACAAGGTCCCACACAGGAGATTAGTGTGCAAACTTAAAGCACACGGTATTGGGGGTAAGGTATTGGTGTGGGTGGAGAATTGGTTAGCAGACAGGAAGCAAAGAGTGGGAATAAACGGGACCTTTTCAGAATGGCAGGCGGTGACTAGTGGGGTACCGCAAGGCTCAGTGCTGGGACCCCAGTTGTTTACAATATATATTAATGACTTGAATGAGGGAATTAAATGCAGCATCTCCAAGTTTGCGGATGACACGAAGCTGGGTGGCAGTGTTAGCAGTGAGGAGGATGCTAAGAGGATGCAGGGTGACTTGGATAGGTTGGGTGAGTGGGCAAACTCATGGCAGATGCAATTTAATGTGGATAAATGTGAGGTTATCCACTTTGGTGGCAAAAATAGGAAAACAGATTATTATCTGAATGGTGGCCGATTAGGAAAAGGGGAGGTGCAACGAGACCTGGGTGTCATTATACACCAGTCATTGAAAGTGGGCATGCAGGTACAGCAGGCGGTGAAAAAGGCGAACGGTATGCTGGCATTTATAGCGAGAGGATTCGAGTACAGGAGCAGGGAGGTACTACTGCAGTTGTACAAGGCCTTGGTGAGACCACACCTGGAGTATTGTGTGCAGTTTTGGTCCCCTAATCTGAGGAAAGACATCTTTGCCATAGAGGGAGTACAAAGAAGGTTCACCAGATTGATTCCTGGGATGGCAGGTCTTTCATATGAAGAAAGACTGGATGAACTGGGCTTGTACTCGTTGGAATTTAGAAGATTGAGGGGGGATCTGATTGAAACGTATAAGATCCTAAAGGGATTGGACAGGCTAGATGCGGGAAGATTGTTCCCGATGTTGGGGAGGTCCAGAACGAGGGGTCACAGTTTGAGGATAGAGGGGAAGCCTTTTAGGACCGAGATTAGGAAAAACTTCTTCACACAGAGAGTGGTGAATCTGTGGAATTCTCTGCCACAGCAAACTGTTGAGGCCAGTTCATTAGCTATGTTTAAAAGGAAGTTAGATATGGCCCTTGTGGCTACAGGGGTCAGGGGGTATGGAGGGAAGGCTGGGTTCTGAGTTGGATGATCAGCCATGATCATAATAAATGGCGGTGCAGGCTCGAAGGGCCGAATGGCCTACTCCTGCACCTATTTTCTATGTTTCTATGTTTCTATAACGCATCTTTTCTGAGATCTAAGGCCCAAAACTTGACAATACACCAAGTGTGGCCTGACTAGTGTCAGAAAGGACTCAGCATTATCTCCTTGCTTTTATGTTCTATTTCCCTTGAAATAAATGCCAACATTGCATTTACCACGTTTACCACAGACACAACCTATAAATTAACCTTCTGAGAATCTTGTACGAGGACTCCCAAGTCCCTCTGCACCTCTGATATTTTAACCTTCTCCCCATTTAGATAACAGTCTGCACTATTATTCCTTTTACCAAAATGCATTATCACATATTTCCCAACACTGAATTCCATCTGCCACCTTTTTGCCTGTTCTTCCAATATGTCCAAGTCCTGCTGCAATTGCATTGCTTCCTCAGCACTACCTACCCCTCCATCTATCTTCGTATCATCTGCAAACTTTACCACAAAGCCATCAATTCCATTATCCAAATCATTGACAAACAACGTGAAAAGTAGCAGTCCCATACTGACCTCTGAGTCACTGGCAGCCAACAGAAAAGTCGCCTTTATTCCCACTCACTGCCTCCTGCCTGTCAACCATTCCTCAATCCGTGCCGGTATCTTTCCTGTAATGCCACAGGATTTTATCTTGTTAAACAGTCTCATGTGTGACACCTTATCAAATGCCTTCTGAAAATTCAAATAAGTGACATCCACTGCCTCTCCTTTGTCCACCCTACTTGTTACTTACTCGAGGAACTCTCAACAAATTTGTCAGGCAAGATTTCACTTGACAGAAACTTTGCTGACTTTGACTTATTTTATCATTAGTCTCCAAGAACCCCAAAACCTTGTCCTTAATTGTAGACTCCAACACTTTTCCAACCTCTGAGGTTACGCTAACTGGCTTATAATTTCCTTTCTTTTGCCTTCTTAAAGAGTGGAGTGACATTTGCAATCTTTCAGTCCTCCAGGACCATGTCAGAATCAAGTGATTCTTGAAAGATCTTGACAAATCCTCCATCCTTCCTGTTAATTGCTCATTACATATGTTCAGGAATGAATTTATTACCCAATCTGGAATTTCGATTGGAAGAGGATCCTGAAATCTCTCTGGCATGTCTTTATGCAGCTCATTTGTTTCCAACTTGGACAAGCTTGGAAGTGAGAAAACGTTGCACCAGCCAAAGTTGTACTTAAGTAGGGTTTTAACTTGGACAGAAATGTGGAGATGACTGATTTGTTGATTCACATCATTTCCTTGTCATTGAAGAAGGATTTAATTAAATTTAGAGAATAATTCTGACAAATCATCAATGCACTGGCTAATATTCTTGAGTTAATTACTGAATGAAGCATTCGAATCTTCAAACAATTTATCACACCTTCAAAAGACAGAAGTATCTCAGGCAATTTCCTTTTGAGAGCCATCTGAAATCTGTGTACAATAACAAGTGTTCAAACTGTTCATCATTCTGAATACAAAGCTCTCAAAATAGTCGAGAATTGAGAGTGTGGGACAATTTTAGTTAACGCTGTTATCTGTTTACTGTTTACTGTTATCACAATAACAGTATTTAATGATTTGTGACTCGGTGTTTGCAACAAGATGTTGTCTGTGAATGATGTTGTGGGAATAACAGAGACATGGCTTCAAGTGGGCAGGGCCTGGGAAATGAATATTCAAGGCATATTCTATTGAAAGGACAGACTGATGGGCAGAGGGGGTGGGGTGGCTCTGTTGGTGAGGAATGATATTCAGTCCCTTGCGAGGGGGGACATAGAATCAGGAGATGTAGAGTCAGTATGGATAGAACTGAGAAATTCTAAGGGTAGAAAGACCCTAATGGGAGTTATCTACAGGCCCCCAAACAGTAGTCTGGATGTAGGCTGTAAGTTGAATCAAGAGTTAAAATTGGCATGTCGCAAAGGTAATACTACAGTTGTTATGGGGGATTTCAACATGCAGGTTGACTGGAAGAACTAGGTTGGTACTGGACCCCAAGAAAGGGAGTTTGTGGAGTCCCTCCGAGATGGATTCTTAGAACAGCTTGTCAAGATACACTATCCATTCCTAAATGGGTAGTATTGGAATTACAATCTGCTCAGGGCTATGCACTTGGCTCTATTTTAGGTTCCTCTCTTTCTTTTGATTTGAAACGCCTCAAACTGGTCTCTAACCCGATAGTTAAGTATACCTTGCGTATTTGGTTTCAATTCAGAAAATTTTTTGATCTCAACCAATTTGGGCTAGTGATCCCTATTTTAGGTAACATATTTTTTCCTCCCTCTTTCACAGATGGTGCGTTTCAAATTTGGAAGACTAAGGGTATTTCACGGTTTTTGGATTTATTTTTAGATGGTTCCCTTATGTCTTTTGAACAATTATCTAATAAATATAATTTACCAAGAATACATTTTTTTTAGATATCTCCAAGTTAGAAATTTCCTAAGTACTATACTCTCTTCCTTTCCATCGCTACCTCCTACATATATTTTAGACACTATAATTAACTTTAATCCATGTCAGAAAGGTGTAACGGCTATTATTTATAATATTATTATGAAACTTAGGAAAGCTCCATTTGATAAGATTAGGTCAGATTGGGAACAAGAATTGGGTTCTATTATTTCTGTGGATGACTGGGGGCAGATTTTACAATTAGTCAATACTTCCTCTATCTGTGCTACACATTCCCTAATTCAATTTAAAGTTGTTCATAGAGCACATATGTCCAAAGATAAATTAGCTCGTTTTTATTCTCATATTAATCCTTTTTGTGATAGATGTCCGGGGCAGATAGCCTCTTTAACTCATATGTTTTGGTCTTGTCCGACTCTGGAAACTTCTTGGAGAGACATTTTTAATATTATCTCAAAGGTATTGAATATAGATATCTCTCCTCACCCTATTACTGCTATCTTTGGATTACCTAAAATTTCCAGTAATCTTTCCCCTTCAGCCCGTAGAATGATTGCATTTCTTACTTTAATGGCGAAAAGATGTATCTTACAACATTGGAAAGAGCTTAATGCTCCAACTACCTTTTTTTTGGTTTTCCCAGACGATATTATGTTTAAATTTGGAGAAAATTAGAAGTAATCTTTATGATTCCTCACTTAAATTTGAACAGACCTGGAGATCTTTTATTCAATATTTTCATTTAATGTAATTTTTTTTCTCTTTTGTTCCATATTTATATTCCCTTCTTGCCTTTTTTTTAACTGTTTTTAATGGAGGTCGGGTTTGAGGACGTGATTTTAAGTTCTTTAACTCTACCTGTTTCCAAGTTAGCCCATTGCTTTGCTTTGCTTTTAGTTTAGTTGCACAGTAGTTTTTTTCTTTGGGGTCTTTTTTGGGGGTTTTTTTTTCCTTTTCTCTATTGATATATATATATATAAATTAGTATACTATTACTTTACCATATTATTTTATGTTTAAATTGCACTGTTTGTATCAATTTTTTCTTCTGTATTAATATCTCCTGTAATTTCTAACAGTGTATTAGTGCCTTTATGGTTTACCCTTTGTATACTTATTCAATAAAAAGATTTAAAAAAAATCAGCTTGTACTGGAGCCTACCAGAGAGAACGCAATTCTAGATTTAGTGTTATGCAATGAACCGGATTTGATCAGGGACCTCGAGGTAAAGGAGCCATTAGGAGGTAGTGACCATAATATGATAAGTTTTAATCTACAATTTGAGAGGGAGAAGGGAAACTCGGAAGTGTCAGTATTACAGTTGAACAAAGGGAACTATGGTGCTATGAGGGAGGAGCTGGCCAAAGTTCAATGGAACAATACCCTAGCAGGGATGACAGTGGAACAGCAATGGCAAGTGTTTCTGGGAATAACGCGGAAGGTGCAGGATCAGTTCATTCCAAAGAGGAAGAAAGATCTTAAGGGGAGTAAGGGGAGGCCGTGGCTGACAAGGGAAGTAATGGACAGTATAAAAATAAAAGAGAAGAAGTATAACATAGCAAAGATGAGTGGGAAGCCGGAGGATTGGGAAACTTTTAAAGAGCAACAGAAGGTAACTAAAAAGGCAATACGTGGAGAAAAAATGAGGTACGAAAGTAAACTAGCCAAGAATATAAAGGAGGATAGTAAAAGCTTCTTTAGGTACGTGAAAAGGAAGAAAATAGTTAAGACCAAAATTGGTCCCTTGAGGACAGGAGCGGGTGAATTTATTATGGGGAACAAGGAAATGGCAGACGAGCTGAACAGGTACTTTGGATCTGTCTTCACTAGGGAAGACACAAACAATCTCCCAGATGTAATAGTGGCCAAAGGACCTAGGGTAATGGATGAACTGAAGGAAATTTATATTAGGCAGGAAATGGTGTTGGATAGGCTGTTGGGTCTGAAGGCTGATAAGTCCCCGAGACCTGATGGTCTGCATCCCAGGGTGCTTAAGGAGGTGGCTTTAGAAATCGTGGATGCATTGGTAATCATTTTCCAATGTTCTATAGATTCAGGATTTGTTCCTGTGGATTGGAGGGTGGCTAATGTTGTCCCACTTTTCAAGAAAGGAGGGAGAGAGAAAACGGAATTATAGACCGGTAAGCCTGACATCAGTGGTGGGAGAGATGCTGGAGTCAATTATAAAAGATGAAATTACGACACATCTGGATGGCAGTAACAGGATTGGTCCGAGTCAGCATGGATTTACGAAGGGGAAATTGTGCTTGACTAATCTTCAGGAATTTTTTGAGGATGTAACTATGAAAATGGACAAGGGAGAGCCAGTGGATATAGTGTACCTGGACTTTCAGAAAGTCTTTGATAAAGTCCCACATAGGAGATTAGTGGGCAAAATTAGAGCACATGGTATGGGGGCAGAGTACTGACATGGATTGAAAATTGGCTGGCTGACAGGAAACAAAGAGCAGCGATTAACGGGTCCCTTTCGGAATGGCAGGCAGTGACTAGTGGGGTACCATAGGGTTCGGTGCTGGGACTGCAGCTGTTTACAATATACGTTAATGATTTAGATGAAGGGATTAAAAGTAACATTAGCAAATTTGCAGATGACACAAATCTTGGTGGCAGTGTGAAATGTGTGACAGATGTTATGATAATGCAGGGTGACTTGGACAGGCTGGGTGAGTGGGCAGATGCAGTTTAATGTGGATAAATGTGAGGTTATCCACTTTGGTGGTAAGAACAGAAAGGCAGATTATTATCTAAACGGAGTCAAGTTAGGAAAAGGGGAAGTACCACGAGATCTAGGTGTTCTTGTACATCAGTCACTGAAAGCAAGCATGCAGGTACAGCAGGCAGTGAAGAAAGCTAATGGCATGCTGGCCTTCATAACAAGGGGACTTGAGTATAAGAGGTCCTTCTGCAGCCATACAGGGCCCTGGTGAGACCACACCTGGAGTACTGTGTGCAGTTTTGGTCTCCAAATTTGAGGAGGGACATTCTTGCTATTGAGGGAGTGCAGCATAGGTTCACAAGGCTAATTCCCAGGACGGCGGGACTGTCATATGTTGAGAGATTGGAGCGACTGGGCTTGTATACTCAGGAATTCGGAATGATGCGAGGGGATCTGATTGAAACATATAAGATTATTAAGGGATTGGACATGCTGGAGGCAGGAAACATGTTCCTGCTGATGGGTGAGTCCAGAACCAGAGGCCACAGTTTAAGAATAAGGGGTAGGCCATTTAGAACGGAGTTGAGGAAAAACTCTTTCACCCAGAGAGTGCTGGATATGTGGAATGCTCTGCCCCAGAAGGCTGTGGAGGCAAAGTCTCTGGATGCTTTCAAGAAAGAGATGGATAGAGCTCTTAAAGATAGCGGAATCAAAGGTTATGGGGCTAAGACAGGAACTGGATACTGATTGTGGATGATCAGCCATGATCACAGTGAATGGCGGTGCTGGCTCGAAGGGCCGAATGGCCTACTCCTGCACCTATTGTCTGTTGTCTATAATTACACAGTAGGTGGTAAATATGTTAGGTACAGCTTTATTCAAGAAACTAATAACCCCAGTGTGGCACCATGTAATTCATGGTGTCTCATTGGTTGCACAAGCCAGAATGTTCATGGGTGGTATGTCTTTGGAAAATTTCTCAATAACCTGAAATATTGACTCCCCCTTTACATCTGTTATTTGTCCCTTTGCAAATAACAACTCTTCAACCATGCTTTCATCTTTTATGAAGCAAACATAACCAAGAAGCAAAGATTCATTGCCTGGCAAAGTTTTCTCATCCAATGGCAGAACAAATTCCATGATCACAAATGAAGAAATCTGCAGATGCTGAAAATCCAAGCAACTCACACAAAATGCTGGAGAGACTCAGCAGGCCAGGCAGCAACTATGGAAAGAGTAAATTCTGTTATCCTAAGTATGTTGCATAACGTATCTTTCACGTTCTCAGATATTTCATCTATTTGTCTTTGACAGAGTTCTTGCTGAGCAGAATTGCTTTAATTATTTGTTCTAGTGACTTATGCAAAACAGTACTCAGACTCTCCCTTACTGCTGGCAGAATCAGTACTCCAGTTGCTTGGAGCTTTAAATTTAGCAATGAGCAATGAAATGTTATATGAAGCATGATGTTTTATTGTGAAGTGCTGGCAAACATGTTTTGTAATGTTTTCCGTTTCTGAAAGTTTTGACAAAGTGACTGAAAATAAGCCAAGTTCTTGTTTGCTTTATCAGAGTGTATTCTCTCTCTTCAAATGTTCAAGGAGCCTGAATGGTTTCATTGCCTCATTTGAAAAAAATGTTTTCACACTGTAGACACATGCTTTCTAAGAAAGCATGGTTCAGGAGTTGTCGATCTTAGTTGCTTGGTTCTGATATAAATCCATATTTCAGATAACGTCTCTGCTTCTTTTGTTGTTTTGTCTGCCACTGCCATTTTCATTATGGCTTAATGACCATGGTCAGACACCGATTGTTGTCTTTGGTGAAGGGGGCAGTCATGACATGGTCATAGGTCAGGCCTATCCTCACTCTCTGCCTAAATGTTTATAAAGTTGGTCAGTGGGATAAAGAAATACAGTCAAGACCATTCAACGGGCAGATTGTGAACTTTACCCTGTTGAATCCACAGGATTTACAAGATTAGAGTATGGGAATCATACTAGCTAACACAGTACTACAGTAGAGAGTGTTAGTAACGTGTGGGCTGGGCCCGGAAATAGCACCACTTCTTCAGTCCAGATTTCTCATGACGTGTTGAACACAGAGGTGTCACATTGCTTTTCAACAATTCAGTGCTTCAAGCAATGTATCAGGAACAATCGATTAGCAAGGTATGAGGTGATGACTTGATCATTCTGCTCAATTGAGTGCCACTGAGGATCAAATGCTTATAATAAGTCACTCATTTCTTAAATTAAGCCTGTAATCCCTTAGCTGCCCCTCCCCCTTGCTACTGAGTGCCCCTACCACCCCTTTAGAAACCCCCGGTGCCACATTGGGAACCCTGTGTTACTGAGAGCCCCTACCACCCCTTTAGAAACCTCCGGTGCCACATTGGGACCCCTGTGTTACTGAGTGCCCCTACCACCCCTTTAGAAACCCCCGGTGCCACATTGGGAACCCTGTGTTACTGAGTGCCCCTACCACCCCTTTAGAAACCCCCGGTGCCACATTGGGAACCTGTGTTACTGAGTGCCCCTACCACCCCTTTAGAACCCCCCAGTACCACATTGGGAACCCTGTGCTACTGAGTGCCCCCTACCACCCCCAACACCATGTCGGGAACCCCTGTTGTAGAATGTAGAGGCCAATTTGGTTAATCTCTGTTTATACCATCCCAGCTAAACAATCAATCTGACAAATCTGAGTTGTTCTTGGGGAAACAGGTGTAAGTTTGTGGTTAATTAGATGAATGGAAGCTGTTCAACTCGGTGTGACAGACTTGCTGATCTGGTGAGCAACTGGGTCTTCTTGAGTAGTTGACCAGTCTGTTCATAAGTGATAATGTCAGACCTCCCACCTCTCCCGGAAGTTCCGGGAGTCTCCCGCATATTAATAGTGGCTCCCAGATGCCGGCAAATTATATACAATGTCTTGGAAATTGATTTTTTTGAGAGCGAGCGTGAGAACTAGTGCAAGAGCAAGAAAGCAAGCGTGAGAGAGCGACCATGAGAGAGAACAAGAGTGAAAAAGCAAGCACGCGTGTGCGCGAGAGAGCGTGCGAGAGCAAGAGCGAGAGCGAGCATGATTGAGAGCGACCACGAGTGAGAGAGAGAGTGAGCGCATGCTAGGGAGAGAGCAAGAGCGAGAGTGTTCCAAAAAGAAAAGAAAATATAAAACGTACGTCACCCCAGACTACACTAAAGTGTACCCCTGCCTAATAGGGGTCAAAATAATGACAGTGTTGCTCACTGCACTGTTTGCAACAGTGACTTTTCCATTGCCCATGGTGGGTTAAGACTTTAAAAGACGTGTTGAGGTGAGTTTAAGAGGTGTCATCCGTTCATTAGCAGAGCTAACGTTATTTAAACTAGCTGGCTAGCTACGAAGGAGCTACTCTATTCCAGACATCCCAGCTCTCCCGGAAGTTCTGGGAGTCTCTCGCAAATTGATGGTGCTACCTCCCTGAAATGAGTTTTTGCAGGGTGGGATGTCTGTAATGTGGACCTTAGGGTGGAAACCGAAATTCTTCACAAATAAAAACAGAAAATGCTCAAAACATTTGACAAGTCATTTGACAAAACATTTGGTAACACTTCAGGGAGAAAAGGGAAATATTAACGGTGAAGGTAATATACTTCATCAGAATTGGGAAAGAGAGAAATCAAGTCAGTTTCAGATTGCAGAGAGGGTGGAAAAAGGATGGATAAGTGAGAAAGCGTCTTTCTAATGGGGTGAACCAGAAGTTGCCAGAGTGATCCTACGGTGCAGTTTGTTTAACAAAGTTAATGGAGGCATTTGGAGAAAGGAGACAAAAGAAAACTTTAGAGCTGTAAAACACGGGTCCATAGTTGTGGCCAGAAATCTCAAAGCCTACATAAAGAAACTGGAGCAACACACATCAAATTTGCTGGTGAAGGCAGCATCTCTAGGAAGAGGTACAGTCGACGTTTCGGGCCGAGACCCTTCGCCAGGGTCTCGTCCCGAAACGTCGACTGTACCTCTTCCTAGAGATGCTGCCTGGCCTGCTGTGTTCACCCGCAAATTTGATGTGTGTTGCTTGAATTTCAAGCATCTGCAGAATTCCTCGTGTTTACATTTTTAAATAAGGAAACTGGAAATGCCCAGCAGATCAAACATTGTGCAGAGGCAGATCAACTGAATAATACATTTGAAATTCCCTTGAAAATCATGAACTTGGATAGTTTTATTTATTGATTTTGCACTACAGCATGGGACCAGCCCTTGCACCCTTCGTGGTGCAATTGGGGTGCAAGGAACTTATGGTGATTGGATCAAAAATTGGCTTGTCCATAGAAAGCAGAGGTTAGTGGGTTGATGTGATTTCTTCTGGATATTAGTCTGGAAATAGTAGTCTTCCACTGGGATTGGCAGTCTGGAAATAGTAGTCTTCCACTGGGATTATTGTATTAATTTTATAGAGAGATGCAGCACAGAAACAGGTACTCAGGGCCCAACAAGCTCACATTGTCCAATCACACCTATGTGACCAATTAACCTACTAAACTGTAGGTCCTTGAGATGGAACTGGAGTACCTGGAGGAAAACTACACTGTTTTCGGGGAGAACATATAAGCTCCTTGCAGACAGCAAAAGATTGCTGGTGCTGTACCCACTACACTACACCATTGTGCCAAGCTGTATCTCTAAAATAAATTAGCTAGATTGCTATGGGTGTGTACTGGGACTTCTGTTGTGTCTCAGATATATAAATGACTTGGATAGCAATGTGGTTGTGTTGTTTGCTAGGTTTGTAGACAACATAAAGGTTGGGGGTGCTCTGGATTGCGCAGAAGGTTGCCAAAGGATCTAGCAGTATATAAGCCCATTGCAGGTATGAGTGGAGAAGTGGTAGTATGAAGTTTAATGTGGGCATGTGTGAGGGGTTGCACTTTAAGTGATCAAATGTGAAGGAACAGGACACAGTTAATGGCAGCACTAGTAACAGCATTGATGATCTTTGGGTACAAGCCAACCCTCACTGCAAGTGACTGTGGTGGCAAAGAAGGTATATGGCATGCTCACCTTTATTTGCTGAGGCCCTGAGTTCAGAGGTCAGGAAGTTGTGTTACAGCTTTACCAAATATTGGGTAGGCCACATATGGAGCTTTGCGTACAGATTTGATTATGTCATCATGAGAATGATACTGAGGTTTTGGAGAGGGTTCAGAGGAAGTTTACCAGGACTTTGCCTAGTTTAGAAGAGAGAGATGGTCAACATGTGGGGGAGAAGGATTAGGTCAATTAGTTTGACATAAAATCATGAGCTGAAGGGCTTCTCATGTATTATACTGTCCTGTGTTCTACATAGACCACTGAACTATCCATTTCCAATGCAAATTTAAAAAATTTGAAATTGATGAATTGATATCAAGCTATGAAGCTGGAGCATCCCCAAACATATAATGTGGCATTCCTTGAGCTTGTATTTACATCATGGTAACAATGCAGGACAGCGCAACCACCCAACGTGGCAGAGGGTGTACAGCTGAAGCAGTAGGCAGTACCCAGGGTTGCCCCTTACAGACTGAATGCTGGGATCAGCAAAGTGGTCATATGTCTTCATTTGGTTTCTCCAGTGTAGAAGAGAACACATTCTGAACAGTGCATGAGATTGGAAGAAGTGCAAGTGAATTGCTGCTTCACCTAGGATTGCTTGGGTCCCTGGATGGTGGGAAGGGATGAGGTAAAAGGACATATGTACCTCACAGTTTACGAGAGAGTGCCATGGTAAGGTAAGTGGTTGGTGGACGTGGAAGACTGGAACAGGGATTTGTGAAGGGATTGCTCACTTTGGAATGCTGGAAGGGGAGAGAAGAGGGGGCGTGAAATGCAGAGCTGGCAGAAACTGCAAAGGACAATCTGCTGAGTGCGGAAGTTGGGAGGGTTAGAATGGTGGACGTGATTCATTGAATTCTTCCTGCTGGGGATGCATGTCCTATCTTGCAAACGGTTCAGTGCTGAAGTGAAATGGCATAGAGTTGAGTAACAGAGTCCTACTGCTCACTACTTCATGCCCATCTGCACTAATCCTTCCGAGATTGCTTGAAGGGCTCTTAAACATAGACTGAGAGATCCAGAATCAACTGCATCCTTTTCTTCCTTACCCCCTTAAGTAAATGTGTAATTATAATTGTATCTGACCCCATCACCTTCTCTAACAGCAAGTTCCTGATATCAACCACACTCTGTTTAACCTTAGGACCCCTTTAAAATTCCTTCTTCTCATCTCAAATTATGCACTCTTGTTTTTGATACCTGTATAATGGGAAAATGATTCTAATTATCTGTCTTATCTATGTCTCTATAATTTTATAAACCTCCATTCAGTCACCCTTCAGCCTCCTTCACTCCAGGGAAAATATTCCTGTTCAATCTCTCCCCATAACTAAAGTCTTCCTGATAATGCCCTGGTAAACCTCTTTTGCATTCCCTCCAGTGCCATTGCATCCTTCCAATTGGGTGGCAACTAGAAATGCATACTCCAAACCAGTATTTTGTAAAGTTACAATATGAAGTCCCATCTTTTATATTCTATGCCATGAACTTTGAAGGCCAGCATTCCACATGCTTTCTTAACAACCCGATCTCCCTATATTGCCATTTTTAGGGAATGGTGGGCTTGAACACCAAAGTCCAACTATTAGAAAACAGTTAGAATCTTTCTTCAGGGAATGGGAGTCTGGAACCAAATGGGACACAATAGATTGCAGACACTGGAATCTGGATCATAAACCTTTAACCTTCCTCGCTCTATCTGGCTAACTTTCCTTAGTTTTTTTCCACCTGTCATCACCAGATTCCATCTCTGAACTCATCACCATCACTGCCCCCCCCACCTCAATGGCTGTCAGAAGTGGTGGTGAAGGCAGTTGCAATTACAATTACTGGAGTGTGAACATGCGCCTGAATTCCTAGATTAATAGATTCAAAGATATGGATAGTTTTACAACATGGAAACCCGCCCTCCATCCTGACTTGTCAAAGTGAACCAAGATGTCTGTCTATACTAATTTGCATTTTCCTGCACTTACCCCATCTCCTAAATATGTCCTATCTATTGCAACACACATAATACCGGAGAAACTCAATAGATCTGACAGCAGCTATAGAGGAAAATAAACAGTCAACATCAGCTGTTTAATCACCTCCATAAATGCTGTCTGATCTGTAGAGTTCCTCCTGCATTTTGTGTGTTTGCTCTGGATTTCCAGCATCTGCAGGATCACTTGTGTTTATGATTTGTATGTGAAGAGGAAAAAATTTGTTAAGACCAAAGCTGGGCCCTTGAAGACAGAAATGGGTGAAATTATTATGGGGAACAAGGAAATGGCAGACGAGCTGAACAGGTACTTTGGATCTGTCTTCACTAGGGAAGACACAAACAATCTCCCAGATGTAATAGTGGCCAGAGGACCTAGAGTAACAGAGGAACTGAAGGAAATTTGCATCAGGCACAAAATGGTGTTGGGTAAACTGATGGGACTGAAGGTTGATAAATCCCCAGGACCTGATGGTCTGCATCCCAGGGTACTTAAGGAGGTGGCTCCAGAAATCGTGGACCCATTGGTAATCATTTTCCAATGTTCTACAGATTCAGGATCAGTTGCTGCGGATTGGAGGGTAGCTAATGTTATCCCACTTTTTAAGAAAGGAGGGAGAGAAAACAGGCAATTATAGACCAGTTAGTCTGACATCAGTGGTGGGGAAGATGCTGGAGTAAATTATAAAAGATGTAATAGCGGCGTATTTGGATAGCAGTGGCAGGATAGGTCTGAGTCAGCATGGATTTACGAAGGGGAAATCATGCTTGACTAATCTTCTGGAATTTTTTGAGAATGTGATTATGAAAATGGACATCGGAATGCCACTGGATGTAGTGTACCTGGACTTTCAGAAAGCCTTTGATAAGGTCCTACATAGGAGGTTAGTGTGCAAAATTAGAGCAAATGGTATTGGGGGTAGGGTACTGACATGGATAGAAAATTGGATGGCAGACAGGAAACAAAGAGTAGGGATTAATGGGTCCTTTTCAGAATGGCAGGTGGTGACTAGTGGGGTACCACAAGGCTCGGTGCTGGGACCGCAGCTATTTACAATATACATTAATGATTTAGATGAAGGGATTAAAAGTAACATTAGCAAATTTGCAAATGACACAAAGCTGGGTGGCAGTGTGAAATGTGAAGAGGATGTTATGTGAATGCAGGGTGACTTGCACAGGTTGGGTGAGTGGGCAGATGCATGGCAGATGCAGTTTAATGTGGATAAATGTGAGGTTATCCACTTTGGTGGCAAGAAGAGGAAGGCAGGTTATTATCTGAATGGAGTCAAGTTAGGAAAAGGGGAAGTACAACGAGATCTAGATGTCCTTGTTCATCAGTCACTGAAAGTAAGCATGCAGGTACAGCAGGCAGTGAAAAAATGCTAATGGTATGCTGGCCTTCATAACAAGGGGAATTGAGTATAGGAGCAAAGAGGTCCTTCTGCAGTTGTACAGGGCCCTGGTGAGACCACACCTGGAATATTGTGTAAAGTTTTGGTCTCCAAGTTTGAGGAAGGACATTCTTGCTATTGAGGGAGTGCAGCGTAGGTTAACAAGGTTAATTCCCGGGATGGCGGGACATGTGTTCACAGATTGGAGCGACTGGGCTTGTATACACCGGAATTTAGAAGGATGAGAGGGGATCTGATTGAAACATATAAGATTATTAAGGGATTGGACACGCTAGAGGCAGGAAACATGTTCCCCATGTTGGGGAGTCCAGAACCAGAGGCCACGGTTTAAGAATAAGGGGGTAGACATTTAGAACGGAGTTGAGGAAAAACTTTTTCACACAGAGGGTTGTGGTTCTGTGGAATGCTCTGCCTCAGAAGGCAGTGGAGGCCAATTCTCTGGATTCTTTCAAAAAAGAGTGAGATAGAGCTCTTAAAGATAGCGGAGTGAAGGGATATGGGGAGAGGGCAGGAAAAGGGTACTGATTGTGGATGATCAGCCATGATCACAGTGAATGGTGGTGCTGGCTCGAAGGGCTGAATGGCCTACTCCTGCACCTATTGTCTATTGATTTGCTGTCCTATCCATTTACCTCTTTAAATGTATTTTGAACATCGTAAATGCACTTATTCATCATGCCTAGAGAGAACTTGCTGCTCAGATACCCATTAAGTGTTTTCCTTCACACTTTTAATCCTTTTTACCATTTTATATTCCACTAACCTGAGATGTAAAGATATTGATGCCCTGGAGCTTGAAACGCTCACACTCCACCATTGATCCCTTAGTGAGGGTTGTGTGTCTTCTCCCAGACGACCATTTCTGAAGTCCACAGTCATCTCCTTGCTCTTGCTGACATTGACGGCAAGATTGTTGCTTTGACACCAGTTGACCAGCATACTTGGCTCATAGATGTCTCTTTGTCACCACCTGAGATTCTGTCAACAGCAATGGTGTCATCAGTGCATTTGGAGATGCTAATTAAGCTTACAGTCATGAGTGTGGAGAGCATAGAGCACGCATCTTTCAGGTGTTGATTGTCAGCGATGAGATGCTACTACTGATCCATTCTCTCAAAAGGTGGTGGTCAGACAAGAATCGGAGATACAGAAGCTTGGGTTTTGGAGCTTATTGACCAGTGCTGAGGGGATGATTTGTAAATGCAGAGTTGTCATCGATAAGCAGCAGACTGGTGTAGAAATTACTGTTGTTCAGGAATCAGTCAACATTGTAAGCATAGCTTTGGTGGGATAGACACCCTCATATCTCACTGAACATCTGTTTTTGTCTCGTGTTTTTCAAATATTTTCTATTAGTCTATTGTGTTTCATTTGGTTTCACAAACCATATAACATATAACCATATAATAATTACATCTCGACCCTTCTAGTCCGTGCCGAACTCTTACTCTCACCCAGTCCCACCAGCCTGCACTCAGCCCATAAGCCTCCATTCCTTTCCTGTCCATATAGCTATCCCATTTAACTTTAAATGACAACATCAAACCTACCTCAACCACTTCTGCTGGAAGCTCATTCCACACAGCTACCACTCTCTGAGTAAAGAAGTTCCCCCTCATGTTACCCCTAAACTTTTGCCCTTTAACTCTCAACTCATGTTCTCTTGTTTGAATCTCCCCCACTCTCAATGGAAAAAGCCTATCCACGTCAACTCTATCTATCCCCCTCATAATTTTAAACACTTCTGTCAAGTCTCCCCTCAACCTTCTATGCTCCAAAGAATAAAGACCTAACTTGTTCAACCTTTCTCTGTAATTTAGGAGATGAAACCCAGGCAACATTTTATACTTTATACTTCCCCAAACAATTAATACTAGAACATACAATCATCATAGCGATATTTGATTCTGCGCTTCCCACTCCCTGGATTACAAATATTAAATATTAAAAATAGTAAAAATTAGTAAATGTTAAAAATTTAAACTATAAATCATAAATAGAAAATAGAAAAATGGAAAGTGAGGTAGTGCATAAAAGCTAAGAGGCAGGTCTAGATATTTGGAGGGTACGGCCCAGATCCGGGTGAGGATCCGTTCAGCAGTCTTATCACAGTTGGAAAGAAGCTGTTCTCAAATCTGGCCGTATGAGTCTTCAAGCTCCTGAACCTTCTTCCGGAGGGAAGAGGGATGAAAAGTGTGTTGGCTGGGTGGGTCGTGTCCTTGATTATACTGGCAGCACTGCTCCGACAGCGTGCGGTGTAAAGTGAGTCCACGGACGGAAGATTGTTAAGATTAGTAAATCTCCTCTGTACTCTCTCAATTTTATTGACATCTTTCCTATAATTTGGTGACCAGAATTGTACACAATACTCCAAATTTGGCCTCACCAATGCCTTATACAATTTCAAGTGAATTGTGTAAAGTAGAGACTTTATAATGCACTAGCGAAGCTTCACTTGGAATATTGTGAGCAGTTTGGGGTCCCTTATCTTAGAAAGGGTAATCACCAAGTAGAAAGATAAGTATCTGAATACTTGGTAAAGTAGATCCCTGCTATTTCCATATTTAGTTCAGTGAAAAGCATTTTCATGGTCATGATGCAGGTTTTGATCATTGACAAATTATTGCTCCACAGATGCTGTTCAGTGTACGTAATTCCTCTGGCAGGTTCTTTGTTGCTCCAGATTCCAGCATCTGCAATGTCTTGTATCTTCCTTTGATGCTGCGATGACTAATTACAGCTGGTTTTCCTGTTACTGTGCGTGTGAAATCCTCCACTCGATTTTCCTTCTTTCATGAAATGCTTATGAGTTTTAACATAGAAAACCTACAGCTCAATACGGCCCACAATGCTGTGTCAAACATATACATGTTTAAGGATGCGCTTTGGCGCTTTAGATGAGATAACTGAATGGGGAAGCAGTCCTTTTCATGGGAAAGGTAGTTACTTTCTCTAAAAGTTGTGTCATTTAAATCCTCAGCACATGGTGGCTCTGGGTCAATCATTAACGTTTACAGTGAGGGATGCATTTGACAAAGAAATAGCTTCAAAACTACAAATATTTCAAAAAATGATCTTGAAATTTGATTTTGGAAACTCAAAATTTTCAGTGAAGCATCAGAGAAGTAATTCCCACATTTGCTTATAAGTTTGGAATGTGTTAGCAGGGCATAAGGATGTCACACACATTACTATTTTTCCTGCTTTCTTGTTAATTTTCCTGGAGTGTGAGACAGTCTTTTTCTTTGGAAGAGTCTTCTGTGTGAATAACTTAATGGAACAAAGGTCTTGCAATAATATGTGTTGAGAATAAGGAATAAGGCCGATGATCTTGTAGCGCAGTTAGAGATTGGCACGTATGACATTGTGGGCATCACTGAAATCATTGTGAGATCATTGTCTGGAGCTTACCATCCAAGCATATGCAATCTATCGAAAGCACATTCAGGTAGGCAGAGGGGCTGGGGTGGCTCTGTTGGTAAAAAAAAATCAAATCCTTAGAAAGAGGATTAGAAGTTGTAGAATCCTTGTGAAATTGCAAGGGGAAAAAGACCCTATGGGAATTGTACGCTGGTCTTCGAGTAGTTGACGAGATGCGGGGTACAAATTACAATGGGAGATTGAAAAGGCTTGTAAAAAGGGAAATGTTCCGATAATCTTGGGAATTCAATATGCAGGTAGATTAGAAAAACGAAATTGGTGCTGGATTCCGAGAGAAGGAATTTGCAGAATGTCAACAAGATGGCTTTTTAGAGTGACTTGTGGTTGAGCAGACAAGGGAACAGACAGTTCTAAATTGCATGCTGAGTAATGAACCAGGTATGATTAGGGAGCTTAACGTAAAGCAACTTTGAGGAGATGGTGAATATAATATGATAGAATTCACCCTGCAATTAGAGAGGCAGAAGACAAAGTCGGATGTATGCGTACTACAGTGGATTATAGGAAACTACAGAGGCTTGAAGGAGGAGCTGGCCAAATTTGATTGTAAGGGGACATTAGCAGAGATGGTTGCAAATGTCACTACACTCTTTAAGAAAGGAAGAATGCAGAGAAAAGAAATTACAGGCCAGTTGGCATGACTTCAGTGGTTGGGAAGATGTTGGAGTGCATTGTTTTCAGGATGAGGTGTCGGGGTACTTGGAGACACATGATAAAGTAGGCCAAAGTCAGCAAGGTTTCCTAAAGGAGAAAACCTTGCCTGACAAATCTGTTGAATCCCTTTCTGGAAATAACAGGCAAAATAGACAGAGAGTCATGAGACGTGTTTAACTTGACAAGATCCTGCACATGAGGTGCTGCAGAAGATTAGAACCCATGGTATTATAAGAAAGGTACCAGCGTGGAGGCAAAGAGTGGTTGGCTGCTTGTTACTAGTGGTGTTCTTCAGAAGCCACTCTTTTCATGTTGATGTCAGTGAATTGGATGACAGAATTGTTGGTTCTGTGGCCAAGTTTTTCGATGAGACAAAGATAAATAGTGGGGCAGATAGTGTTCAGAAATCAGGGAGATTGTAGAAATACTTACAGATCAGAGTATGGGCAAAGAAGTGGTAGATAGAATATAGTGTTGGGAAATATGTGGTCATGCACATATGGTAGAAGGAATAAAGCTTAGACTATTTTCTAAATGGGGATCAAATTGGGATATCAAAGGTGCTAAGAGACCGGGGAATCCATGTGCAGGAATCCCTAAGGGTTAACTTACAGGTTGAGTCGGTGTGAAGGAAGGCAAATTAGAAGATTAGAATATAAAAGCAAGGGTGTAATGCTGAGACTGTGTGTGGCATTGGTCAGACCACACATGGAGTATCTTGAACAGTTTTGGGTCCCTTATCTAAGAAAATATGTGCTGACAATGGAGAGGGCCCAGAGTAAGTTCACAAAAATGTTCCCGGGAATGAAAGGGTTAACATCTGAGGAGTGTTTGATGGCTCTGGGCCTGTACTCGCTGGAGTTTAGAAGAATGAAGGGGGGATGTCATTGACACGTATTGAAAGGTTAATGGCCTAGATAGAGTGGACATGGAGAGGATGCTTCCTATAGTTGGGGAGTCTAGGGCCGGGGGCACAAACTCGGAACAGAAGGACATCCCTTTAGAGCAGAGATGAGGAGGAATCTCTTTAACCAGTTGGTGGTGAATCTTTGCAATTAATTGCCACAGACAACTGTGAAGGCCAAGTCATTTGGAATACTTAAAGTGAGAGTAATAGGCTGTTGATTAGTCAGTGTGTCAAACGTTATGGGAAGAAGGCAAGAAAATATGGGTTGAAAGAGATAATAAATCAGCCATGATAGAATGGTCGAGCAGACTCAATGGGTCAAATGGCCCAATTCCACTCCTATGTCTTATGGAAAACAAGTTGTATGCAGCAAGAACACTGAGCAGTAAATGTGCATTGTGTTATGTAGAATGATTATGGAGTTGGAATCCAATAAAATCAGGCAGATCATAGAGTAGAATGTTCATGCCAGTAAACTGGGGTAGTATTTGGTGAACAGAAGTATAGGAAATTTGAAGGTGCTGAGTTCTGACACTGAATATCTACACAAATTTAGTACACATGAACAGGATCAGTTTTTAATGCTAATCTCCTCAGTAAATAGAGAGAAAACAAAAGTGGCGACTGTGGTTTGTTTTTACTTTTTGCAGTAAAACTATCAGTTGTGCCAAGATGCTTCATGTGGAATATTACACTGCTACAAAGGAGAGCGAAGCTCAATCAGATAGCCACAAACATTGAGTTAAAATCAATGAGTGCTGAGTCTAAAGACCGAGGGGTCGACTATTCCCAGAAAACCAGAGTAAAGGGTGTTTGCGGTTCAGATGAATCACCAGCAAACATGTTGTGATGTGTTTTTAGATGTGCTGTAAAACAAAAAGCTGGAAATAAAATATGTGCCCAGATGTTTGGGAGAAATATGTAAAAGTAGAGACAGAATATTTCAGTGGTTCCATTTAATATCAGACTGTATACAACATACAACCTGAAATTCTTACTCCTCACAATTGTCTATGAAACAGAAGAATTCCCCAAAGAACAAATGACAGGGAAAATGTTAGCGCCCCAAAGACCCCCTCTTCGCCCCCTCATGCACAATCAGCAGCAAAGCATCAACCCTCTTCCCTCTCGAAAAAGCATCAGCACCCTCCACCCACCAAGCAAACAATAGCAAAGACTTTGATCTACAGTACATCAAAAACTAACTGTTCAGCCGAGAATTCAACATAGCACTGGCGCGCTCTCTCAGAGAGGTGTCACTCAGTGAGAGTGGAGGCATAAACAAAACAACTTGCTGATTACAGTGTTAAAATCTGCCGCATTGTTCTTTTTCCCAAGTTCTCCAACTCGAGAATTGGCCGCAATCCGGAGAGACAGAGACAACAAAAAACATGAACCAAGACCTCCGACAGCTGATCTGCTGATCCCAATATTCTCTTTTGTCCTGCAATGCTTCCATCAGTGACAATGGTCAGGAATCGGCTTGTCCACAGGGTGACAAAGCTTCAGAACTCCAAAGGGGACCTGTGTCTTCCTCGGTATGATCAAAAAATGGCTGGTCAGAGAGCCCTTTGAGCAGGTCCCATCACCACAAACAAAATCAGTCAGAGTGCAGCTGACAGAACCCCATCCACCTTGAAAAGGAAAGAAAGAGACATTAAATGGAGAAATTATGAGAACAGATGAGCTCGAAGGAGTTGTTCTTTAGCGCCATCGTAGCTCCTGTATCAGAAGGTTACCTAGAACATAGGGTAAGATAGCACAGGGCCAGGCAGCATCTATGGAAAAATGTGTAGTTGACATTTCGGGCTGAAACTCTTTGGCAGGACTGGAGAAGGGTTTTGGCCCAAAATGTCGACTGTCCTTTTTCCATAGATGCTGCCTGGCCTGCGGAGTTCCTCTAGCGTTTTATGTATGTTGCTCAGATTTCAGCGTCTGCAGATTTTCTCTTGTTCAAGGTATCACAGGAACAGACCATCTGACCCACAATATTGATGTTGAACTAAACACTTATCTGCTTGTACATGATCCATGTCCCTCAGTTCCTGCCTATTCATTGTGTCTATCTAGATCTGTCAAGGAAATTTTCAGATTACACTCCAAGGACTCACAGTTGGCACCACTTTTAATGGAACTGCATGTAGGATGTAGGCAACTATAACAGTTTGCATTTCGATGAACAGAATACTCCTGGAACATTCCATGAAAACTCTGTAAACAAGATTACTATTTGTAACTATTGCTATGTGGTGATAAGGAAGTACAGTCCCCATAGATTTATGCAGTGCATTTAATCTAGCAAGGGACACTTTACATTAAAAATGTCATTTTCAAGATGTGTTGAAAAGCTTTTACTGCCCATCATTAAATGCCATCTGCTGGGATATTCCTCAGCATAAGTGTTACTCAGCTGGGAGCTTTAAGATTTTTCACCCTGGTGGCAACTTAGAAAGGCTTCTGACAGTCAATTACCGTTCTTGATCTTCCAGGCAGTGACTGTTACGGGTTTATGAAGACATCTTGGCACACTACTTTAGTGCACCATGGTAATGTAGAGTGGAATCATAGTTGAAAAAATTTTCACCTAGTTATTTGTGTGCTGACCAAATTGAATCTTTATCTGCTAGGTGGTGGTTTCATAGATGAACATCATATATTATTTCAATAAAATATTTAAAAGAAAGCTGCAGACATTTGATTAAATGGTTACATGGTATAAGAACTCACTCATTATAAGTTTGTGCTAAACGCTGATCATGTTTGTTGACAGAATCGAAGTTTGATGGGCTTGGTAATCTGGATCATATGTATCACGAGATTGGCAAGCGACTGGATGAAAATTTGAGGCAACGAAGACACGCAAAAGAAAATGATTACAACATTGAGGTGCTTTTGGGAGTGGACGACTCTGTGGTACGGTTCCACGGAAAAGAACACGTTCAGAACTACCTGCTGACCTTAATGAATATAGTAGGTATCTGTACTATGCTGAAATATTTTCAAAACCTTCCAACTGAGGTAAGAAGTCCAAACGTATGGACTCATGTTGTACTGTACCAAATTACATGACTAGGATGTGATATAGTATTTGACTTCTAATCAGAAATATGTTATGATCTTTTAAGATTGGACATGTGTTTTTTTTTACAATTCAAAGATTGTGTTTTGCCCCACCACCTCTATAGTTTGTCAGTCATCCATGATATTATAAATATGTCTCCACAAACTCAGGTTTGCTGTTAGCTAGCTCAATGAATGTAATCTTTTCCAAAAGAGTCATCATTTACAACAGAGAAAGACTACCCACCTGTCTATTCTTAAGCTTTTTCCTGGACGAACACAGAAACACTCCCACAGCTCCATGTTCTCCCTCAATTTCTATTGCTTCAAATACTTATTGATCTTTCCCTTAATAGATATAATTATCTTTAACTTAACTCCACATAGCAAACCATTTCATGGTTCAGGAATAGAGTAAAGAGATTTCTTTCAACGTCAAATGATGAAAATTTTAAACCTTTCTGATTGACTTCAAGCTTAGAGTAAGTTTTTTTTCCTCTGCTTCATCCCATTGAAATCCTACATAATTAAATCTCCTCTAAACCTTGTCCGCTCCAAGTACAAGAGCTTTCATCGATGTGCATGTAACTTTCAAATATTCAGAGGTATTTGAGGACATAACAGACAGAATTTCACATCTCAGCACATTGAGATAAAGAGCTGAAAAGCACAGAGCAGGCCCTTTGTCCCAGGCCAACCGAGATAACTCATCGCATATCCATCCAAGTCAAATACCTGGCCAAAGGGCATCTAAAGATTGTAATTGCATGTGCCTCTATCATCTCTTCTGGCATGTCCGTCACCCTCTGTGTGGAAAAACTTGCACCTTGTAATTTTTTAAAACTTATTTCATCTAACCTTAAAACTGTGCTGTCTAGGTTTAGGCTCCTGTTTCTCTGGAAAGAATACCGCATGGGAGACGAGTCACAGCTGCGCTAGATCCATGAGATGAGGTTTAGTGAGACTGTGTGGAAGTTGTGGTGTTGGAGACTGTGGCAAGGAGTTGCAGCAGGGACTGTCGCTAAGTAGCAAAGAACAGAGACAGTTATTCGATGGGAAAACCAGTGCAACGGTCCTGTGGAGAAAGCCCGTGAGAGAGGGAAATGATTTCTTCAGGTAGAGATCTTGTAGCAGGGTACAAGAGTTACACAGTTTTAAAAAAAATTGCAGATTTTGAGAAACTGGTATATTAAACAAAAAACTTAGCAATCAAGTCTTACAACATAAACTCTGTTTCTCTCTTCACAAACGAGAAAATCAGTGGATGCTAGAAGTCCAAGCAACACACACAAGATGCTGGAAGGACTCAGCGAGGCCAGGCAGCATCTGTGGAAAAAAGTAAACAGCCGATATTTTGGGCCATGACCCTTCATCAGGCTTGGTGAAGGGTTTCGGCCCGAAATGTCAAGAGTTTACTCTTTTCTGTAGATTCTGGCTGGTCTACGAGTTTCTCTGGCATTTTCTGTGTGTTGCCCTGTTTCGCTCTTCACAGATTCTGTCTCAACTGATGAGCTTTTCCTGCTGGCTGGCTCTGAGACTCAACAGGGAAGGGTCAGGTCAGGCAGAGTGATAGTAGTGGGAGAGTCAATAATTATGGAGGTTTATAAGACTATGAAAGGCATGAATGGAGTGGACAAGGAGTATCTGTTTCCCAGGGTTGAAATATCTAATACCAGAGGGCATGCATTGAAGGGGAAAGGGGTTAATTTCAAAGGAGATGCGAGGGGCAAGTTTGTTTGTGCTTTTTTAAAACATGGAGTCGTGGGTGCCTGGGGTGGTGATAGAGGCAGAAAGATTAGGGGACCTATAAACGACGTTTAGATAGGCACATGAATGTGAGGAAACTGGAGGAAATGGACATTGTGTAGTCAGAAAAGATTAGTTAGCCATTTGCTTATTATTTTAGTTGGTTTGGCACAACATTGTGGGCCTGTCCCGTGCTGTACTGCTCTATGTTCCAAGTAGCGAGTCTGGAGTTTAACATTCCGACCTAAGACTGGGGGCAGAAGGAACAGGTTAAGAAGTTGAAGCAGGGTCATGTCACAGGTGGAGTGAAAAGTCCAGTGAGAGAAAGAGAAATTGCTTTCTTGTTATAAAAAAAGAATGAGATCCAAAAAAATGGAAAGCAGTAGAAGCGCTCAGCAGATTACTCAGCAGCAGAAGACAGAGAAACCACGTCAACCTTCGGTGTCTCCGAGACTTTCAGTTAGAAATGGGTCAATTTTGAGTAGCTGAGACAGTGGGACAGGACTGGAAGAACAAGGAATGTCTCTGACAGGTGCCACCAAACGGGTTAATGTGGCAATGAGAATGTGACAGGTTGCAGATCACAGTTCTCTGGACATCTCCAGCAACCAACATTGTGTGAATAGAAAGAGATAACTGAATGAAAACTTCAGATGGCTGACAGACAGAAAGCATCAGTGTTGATATCAACAGAGTGCAAAAATGAGTTACCTGCCCAAGAGCAATTGATGTTGAATCAGGAAGGCTGCAGCGAGGAGTTCCTGCAGCGAGGAGTTCCTGCAGCGAGGAGTTCCTGCAGCATTTGTTGTGCCTCGGTAGAGAAGGGGGCCATGGGAAAACTGGGATGAGTGGAAGTGAGATGAGAATTAAAGGGCAGTTCTGTGGACTGAATTCTGTGGCCATGCAAAGGATTCGCTTAGTATGCATTTGGCTCTCCAATATAGGAGCCACATTGTGAACAGTGAATGTGGTATACTGGACTGGAATTAATGCATCTTTCATTCACATGCAAGTACCATTTGGGTAACAGCATGGTGGGTGAGAGAGAGGACCAAGTGTAAAGGACAGATTAACTTGAAGGATGAAGAAGAATTTGTGAGAAGTAGCTGTGTGAGGTCAGTTCAGCTTCAATAGGTGTACAGATGTCATACAGAATTCTTTCTCTGAACCATTCTAATTCATCATTTTTTTCCATCAGGCTGTACTCCAGGAAATATTTGATTATCCCATACAGGAAACCATGGTATCAGAGGAGACCTAGACGAGAGGCCATTTTTCCACAGAAGGAATTTTCTTGGCTCTTGCTTTTTATTTTCTTGTCAAATTGAATTTCTGGGAATGAAGCTTGAGGTTCAGCATCAAGGAAACATAGAAACATAGAAAACGTGGTTTCTCTGTCTTCTGCTGCTGAGTAATCTGCTGAGCGCTTCTACTGCTTTCCATTTTTTTGGATCTCATTCTTTTTTTATAACAAGAAAGCAATTTCTCTTTCTCTCACTTTGAGCCTGCACCCCCATTCAGTATCATCATGGCTGATCATCCAACTCAGAACCCTGTACCAACCTTCCCTCCGTACCCCCTGATCCCTTTAGCCACAAGGGCCATATCTAACTCCCTCTTAAATATAGCCAATGAACTGACCTCAACTGTTTCCTGTGGCAGAGAATTCCACAGATTCACCACTCTCTGTGTGAAGAAGTTTTTCCTCATCTCGGTCCTAAAAGGCTTCCCCTTTATCCTCAAACTGTGACCCCTCGTTCTGGACTTCCCCAACATCGGGAACAATCTTCCTGCATCTAGCCTGTCCAATCCCTTTAGGATTTTATACGTTTCAATCAGATCCCCCCTCAATCTTCTAAATTCCAGCGAGTATAAGCCTAGTTGATCCAGTCTTTCAGCATATGAAAGTCCTGCCATCCCAGGAATCAATCTGGTGAACCTTCTTTGTACTCCCTCTATGGCAAGGATGTCTTTCCTCAGATTAGGGGACCAAAACTGCACACAATACTCCAGGTGTGGTCTCACCAAGGCCCTGCACAACTGCAGTAGTACCTCCCTGCTCCTGTACTCGAATCCTCTCGCTATAAATGCCAGCATACCATTCGCCTTTTTCACCGCCTGCTGTACCTGCATGCCCACTTTCAATGACTGGTGTATAATGACACCCAGGTCTCGTTGCACCTCCCCTTTTCCTAATCGACCACCATTCAGATAATAAAAACGCAAACAACAGAAATTCTGCAGGTGCTGGAAATTCAAACAACACACATAAAAGTTGCTGGTGAACGCAGCAGGCCAGGCAACATCTCTAGGAAGAGGTACAGTCGATGTTTCAGGCCGAGACCCTTCATCAGGACTAACTGAAGGAAGAGTTAGTAAGAGATTTGAAAGTGGGAGGGGGAGGGGGAGATCCAAAATGATAGGAGAAGACAGGAGGGGGAGGGATGGGGCCAAGAGCTGGACAGGTGATAGGCAAAGGGGATATGAGAGGATCATGGGACAGGAGGCCTAGGGAGAAAGAAAAGGGGTAGGGGGTAAAACCCAGAAGATGGGCAAGGGGTATAGTCAGGGGGACAGAGGGAGTAAAAGGAGAGTGAGAGAAAGAATGTGTGTATAAAAATAAATAACAGATGGGGTACGAGGGGGAGATGGGGCATTAGCGGAAGTTAGAGAAGTCAATGTTCATGCCATCAGGTTGGAGGCTACCCAGATGGAATATAAGGTGTTGTTCCTCCAACCTGAGTGTGGCTTCATCTTTACAGTAGAGGAGGCCGTGGATAGACATGTCAGAATGGGAATGGGATGTGGAATTAAAATGTGTGGCCACTGGGAGATCCTGCTTTCCCTGACGGACAGAGCGTAGGTGTTCAGCAAAGCGGTCTCCCAGTCTGCGTTGCGTCTCGCCAATATATAGAAGGCCACATCGGGAGCACCGGACGCAGTATATCATCCCAGCCGACTCACAGGAGAAGTGTTGCCTCACCAGTACACATGCCCTTGCACTTCCTCCCTTACCACCATTCAGGGCCACAGACAGTCCTTCCAGGTGAGGAAGACACTTCACCTGTGAGTCGGCTGGGGTGATATACTGCTTCCGGTGCTCCCGATGTGGCCTTCGATATATTGGCAAGACCCGACGCAGACTGGGAGATCGTTTTGCTCTGTCCGCCAGAGAAAGCATCCCAGTGGCCACACATTTTAATTCCACATCCCATTCCCATTCTGACATGTCTATCCATGGCCTCCTCTACTGTAAAGATGAAGCCACACTTAGGTTGGAGGAACAACACTTTATATTCCGTCTGGGTAGCCTCCAACCTGATGGCATGAACATTGACTTCTCTAACTTCCACTAATGCCCCACCTCCCCTTCGTTCCCCATCCGTTATTTATTTTTATTGTTACGTACCCCGTAACTGGGTTGCCAAACCAGCAGAAATGAATCACTCAGTTGGAGTCTGGAGCACTAGAACTAAGAAAGTTTTATTAAAGAAATAAGCAACACAGTAATCGAAAGGATAATAAATGCAACAGTTCAGCGATGATAAACACACATGTGCACAGAATTAAGATAACAGCATCAATCAAGCTCTATCGTTGTCTAGGGGTAAATGACCAAATTTAAAAGTGACTCAAAGTTCAGTCCAGTTTAGTAGTTCAATTCGCAGTAATCGTTGCCATGGCGATGGACAACGTTGGGGAAGAGAGAGATAGAACAGGAACAACTGATCATTCAGTACGGCTTCACTCACAGACCGGCGAGATTGCTCACAACAACTTTTGGGCGGGTCCTTGGTGAGGTCACCTGAGGTCACCGACTGTGACCCCTCCTTCAGATGCGGTCGATCCTCTGCAGTGAACCCGGCACCCAGGCAAGGGCGGACACACACCGGGTTCCCGCTGATCGTACCTTTCCACCCCGGGCGTTGTCTAGTACTTCTCACTGACTCGTGAGAGGCGTACCGCTTCCAGGGTCTCGATACCTCGGGTGTCGTGTGTGTCCTGCCTTAGCGAACCGGTCCCTTTTTATCCCCCTGCTGGGGTATCGCCTGTCCATCACTTCAAACAGTTCAAGGTTCAAAGGGGGGGAGCCGCTCCAGACAGCTCTCTCTCCCCCGTTCCTTCATTACACATCTCCAGACGCTGCTCCATTGTTCCTTATCTCTCCTTCCCCTGAGGGCAGGTGGCAGACCACTTGCTGATGTCACTGATGCTAACCCAGGCCAGCAAACATCTTAATTTTATGTGTATTCTCGTCACATTATACACACATTCTTTCTCTCACTCTCCTTTTTCTCCCTCTGTCCCTCTGACTATACCCCTTGCCCATCTTCTGGGTTTTACCCGCTACCCCTTTTCTTTCTCCCTAGGCCTCCTGTCCCATGATCCTCTCATATCCCCTTTACCAATCACCTGTCCAGCTCTTGGCTCCATCCCTCCCCCTCCTGTTTTCTCCTATCATTTTGGATCTCCCCTTCTCCCTCCCACTTTCAAATCTCCTACTCTTCCTTCAGTTAGTCCTGACGAAGGGTCTCGGCCTGAAACGTTGACTGTACCTCTTCCTAGAGATGCTGCCTGGCCTGCTGCGTTCACCAGCAACTTTGATGTGTGTTGTTTATTCAGATAATAATCTGTTTTCCTGTTTTTGCCACCAAAGTGGATAACCTCACATTTATTCACATTAAATTGCACCTACCATGAATTTGCCCACTCACCTAACCTATCCAAGTCACCGTGCATCCTCTTAGCATCCTCCTCACAACTAACACTGCCGCCCAGCTTTGTGTCATCTGCAAACTTGGAGATGCTGCATTTAATTCCCTCATCTAAGTCATTAATATATATTGTAAACAACTGGGGTCCCAGCACTGAGCCTTGCGGTACCCCACTAGTCACTGCCTGCCATTCTGAAAAGGTCCAATTTATTCCCACTCTTTGCTTCCTGTCTGCCAACCAATTCTCTATCCACATCAATACCGTACCCCCAATACCATCTGCTTTAAGTTTGCACACTGATCTCCTGTGTGGGACCTTGTCAAAAGCCTTTTGAAAATCCAAATATACCACATCCACTGCTTCTCCCCTATCCACTCTATTAGTTACGTCCTTAAAAAATTCTATGAGATTCGTCAGACATGATTTTCCTTTCACAAATCCATGTTGACTTTGTCCGATGATTTCACCGCTTTCCAAATGTGCTGTTATAACATCTTTGATAACTGACTCTAGCATTTTCCCCACCACCGATGTTAGGCTAACCAGTCTATAATTCCCCGGTTTCTCTCTCCCTCCATTTTTAAAAAGCGGGGTTACATTAGCCACCCTCCAATCCTCAGGAACTAGTCCAGAATCTAAAAAGTTTTGAAAAATTATCACTAATGCATCCACTATTTCTTGGGCTACTTCCTTAAGCACTCTGGGATGCAGACCATCTGGCCCTGGGGATTTATCTGCCTTCAATCCCTTCAATTTACCTAACACCACTTCCCTACTAACATGTATTTCGCTCAGTTCCTTCATCTCACTGGACCCTCTGTCCCCTACTATTTCTGGAAGATTATTTATGTCCTCCTTAGTGAAGACAGAACCAAAGTAATTATTCAATTGGTCTGCCATGTCCTTGTTCCCCATAATCAATTCACCTGTTTCTGTCTGTAGGGGACCTACATTTGTCTTAACCAATCTTTTTCTTTTCACATATCTATAAAAGCTTTTACAGTCAGTTTTTATGTTCCCTGCCAGTTTTCTCTCATTATCTTTTTTCCCTTTCCTAATTAAGCCTATACCCCTCCTCTGCTAAACTCTGAATTTCTCCCAGTCCTCAGGTGAGCCACTTTTTCTGGATAATTTGTATGCTGCTTCTTTGGAATTGGTACTATCCCTAATTTCCCTTGTCAGCCGTGGGTGCACTACCTTCCCTGATTTATTCTTTTACCAAACTGGGATGAACAATTGTTGTAGTTCATCAATGCGATCCTTAAATGCTTGCCATTGCATATCCACCGTCAACCCTTTAAGTATCATTTGCCAGTCTATCTTAGCTAATTCACGTCTCATACCTTCAAAGTTACCCTTCTTTAAGTTCAGAACCTTTGTTTCTGAATTAACTATGTCACTCTCCATGTTAATGAAGAATTCCACCATATTATGGTCACTCTTACCCATGGGTCCTCTCACGACAAGATTGCTAATTAACCCTTCCTCATTGCTCAAAACCCAGTCTAGAATAGCCTGCTCTCTAGCTGGTTCCTCGACATGTTGGTTCAAAAAACCATCCCGCATACATTCCAAGAAATCGTCTTCCTCAGCACCCTTACCAATTTGGTTCACCTAATCTATATGTAGATTGAAGTCACCCATTATAACTGCTGTTCCTATATTGCATGCATTTCTAATTTCCTGTTTAATACCATCTCCAACCTCACTACTACTGTTAGGTGGCCTGTACACAACTCCCACCAGCGTTTTCTGCCCCTTAGTGTTATGCAGTTCTACCCATATCGATTCCACATCTTCCCAGCTAATGTCCTTCCTTTCTATTGCATTAATCTCCTCTCTAACCAGCAATGCTACCCCACCTCCTTTTCTTTCATGTCTATCCTTCCTGAATATTGAATATCCCTGAATGTTGAGCTCCCATCCTTGGTCACCCTGGAGCCATGTTTCTGTGATCCCAACCACATCATATTTATTAATAAGAATCTGCACTTTTAATTCATCCACCTGGTTACGAATGCTCCTTGCATTGACACACAAAGCCTTCAGGCTTGCTTTTACAACACTCTTAGCCCTTATACAATTATGTTGAAAAGTGGCCCTTTTTGATTTTTGCCCTGGATTTGCTGGCCTGCCACTTTTACTTTTCACCTTACTACTTTTTGCTTCTACCCTCATTTTACACCCCTCTGTCTCTCTGCACTTGTTCCCATCCCCCTGTTGTGAACTAACCTCCTCTCTCCTAGTTTCTTTAATTTGATTCCCACCCCCCAACCATTCTAGTTTAAAGTCACCTCAGTAGCCCTCGCAAGTCTCCCCACCAGGATATTGGTCCCCCTAGGATTCAAGTGTAACCCGTCCTTTTTGTACAGGTCACACCTGCGCCAATAGAGGTCCCAATGATCCAAAAACTTGAATTCCTGCCCCCGCTCCAATCCCTCAGCCACGCATTTATCCTCCACCTCACATTTATCCTCCACCTCATTGCATTCCTACTCTCACTGTCGCATAGCACAGGCAGTTATCCTGAGATTATTACCTTTGCAGTCCTTTTTCTGAACTTCCTTCCTAACTCCCTATATTCTCCTTTCAGGACCTCTTCCCTTTTCCTACCTATGTCATTGGAACCTATATGTACCACGACCTCTGGCTCCTCACCCTCCCACTTCAGGATATCTTGGACGCGATCAGAAACATCTCGGACCCTGGCACCAGGGAGGCAAACTACCATCCGGGTCTCTGGACTGTGTCCACAGAATCGCCTATCTGACCCCCTTACTATCGAGTCCCCTATCACAACTGCCCTCCTCTTCCTTGCCCTACCCTTCTGAGCTACAGGGCCGGACTCTGTGCCGGAGGCACGGCCACTGTCGCTTCCCCCGGGTAAGCTGTCCCCCCCAACAGTACTCAAACAGGAGTACTTATTGTCAAGGGGCACAACCACTGGGTAACTCTCTAGGAAGGAGATTCCGCAAGAATTTCCAGGCTGTAGATCCTGACCAGGAATGACCCACATCCTCCATCTCATTGTCAAAGTGGTAAAAGCGCTCAGCAGATTATTCAGCAACAGAGGACAGAGAAACTAAGTCAACCTTTGGGATCTCTGAGACTTTCAGTTAGAAATGGGTCAATTTTGAGTAGATGAGATGGTGGGAAAGCACCTGGGAAAAGGAGCTCCCTCTATTTTAATTGAAGAGCAGTCAGGTTTGATTTTGAAGCCAAAAGAAATTGAAAACACTTTATGAAATTGGAGGATACATTCAAAGATGGAAATATTTTAAAAATTGCCTTTTTAAGATGCCTAGCCTGGTTTATAAGTATTTGGGTGATGTCTTGCAAGGCATCTGACTGCAAGTCCTTACAAAGGGTTGCAAGAATCGCTGAGAGGATCATTTGCAGTCTCTCTTCCACTCATTAGTGATAATTATCCGAAGGGTTGTATACGCAGGATTCTTATCATCATCAATGATCCCTCCCATCCATCCAACAATCTCTTTAACTCCCTACCATTAAATAGGAGCTACCACGGCATTAGGACAATAACTCTTAGGATAGGAAACAGCTTCTTTCTTCAGGCTGTGAGACTACTGAACTGCTTGCCACCAGCCACGTCTCATCGCCTATGAAGCACCAGTCGCATTATACTGGTTACTTTTTAACTTTAATTGTGGGTGCACCTTATTATTGGTTATTTATGGTAATATTACTTTTGTGTTATGTGTTTAAGTTATATGCACCTCGGTCCAGGGAACATTGTTTCATTTGATGGTATATGTGTGCAGTTTGGAGAATATTAAGTCGTGCTGGACTTAGAAAAGGTAGTTTTGTTGTTGGAAAATGTATCCAATTGGAAAATAGAGGGCATAAACATATTTTAACCATCTTTGCCTGAAAACAGGACAGAATACTGAATGAGTTGGAGTTATCAGGCTGCCATGGAAAAGGAACATGGTTGTCTGAAAGGAAAAATGTAATGGAGTCAGGGAATTTTCCCTCGCATGTCAGAAAGCAGGCCATGGAAGGATCATTTCAATCTTTAATTTGCAAATTTATATACTGTTCAGCACCGGAATTAGACCTCACCTTAGTTTCTTGTGTGAACTGGAATGTTGTGATTTGATGTCAAAAACTTGCTGTGCGCAACATGTTGGAAGACCCAAGTTCAAAGTAAATTTATTGTCAACGTACATACGTGTCATCACAAGTAACCCTGAGATTCGTTTTCTTGCATGCATATTTAGTAAATCGAAGAGCCTTAATAAAATCAATAAAAGACTACATCCAACAAGACAGACAAACAAGCAATGTGCAAAGTACAACAAACTGTGCAAATAAAAAAAAATAAATAAGCAATAAGTATTGAGAATGTGAAATGAAGAGTCCCTTGAAAGTGAGTTGTGCAATCAGCTCAGTGATGGGGCGAGTGAAGTTATCCCCACTGGTTCAAGATTCAGATGGTTGAACTATTCCTGAACCTGGTGGTGTGAGTCCTGAAGCTCCTGTATCTTCTTCCCAATGGCAGCAGTGAGAAGAGGGCATGACCTGGATAAATTGGATGTTATTTCAATAGGACTATTTTTGGAGCCAGCCACAAAATCAGACACATTAATTAAATCTAGCCATTTACAGCAGTTTTGGAATTTCCTTTTAGGTGGAATGTTTATAACTAAATGTCTTTGATGAGATCTTGTTAAAAGTAGTTACAACCTGCAAGGTTCAGGATTTCTCTTTTGAAATTTTCCTTTCCAAAATAATTTTGGGCCAAAGCAAAGGCTAATTTCCCTCCTCTGTGTCTTTGCTCTCAGAACTCAATTCAAAACTCTTAACAGAATTATCATACAACTTAGAAATAGTATTTACACTACTTTCCACAAAAATTAATTTGAAGTCTAGTTAAGCATCATAATAAATAATTTATATTACTTTGATCGAACTTCTACTCTGTTTTTTTTTTAAATCAGGTGTATGGTTTCAATAATCTTTGCCCTTGAGCAGTGCAGTAGATTTGGTTTCAAGCAAACCCTTCTCTCTCCCCTTATTCTATAAGATCACAAGACATAGTGAGTGGTTGTGAGTGGTGGTAAAAATCTTCTGAGGTGTATATATTTCAATGCTAGGAGTATTGCAGGGAAGGCGGATGAGTTGAGGGCATGGATTGACACGTGGAATTATGACGTTATAGCAATTAGTGAAACTTGGCTACAGGAGGGGCAGGACTGGCAGCTTAATATTCCAGGGTTCTGATGTTTCAGATGTGATCGAGGCAGAGGAATGAAAGGTGGGGGTCGGGTAGCAGTTGTTGTCAGGGAAAATGTTACAGCAGTGCTCAGGCAGGACAGATTAGAGGGCTAGTCTACTGAGTCCTTATGGGTGGAGCTGAGAAACAGGAAAGGTATGGCCACATTATTGGGGTTGTATTATAGACCACCCAATAGTCAGTGAGAATTGGAGGAGCAAATCTGCAGAGAGATAGCAGGCAACTGCAGGAAACATAAAGTTGTGGTGGTAGGAGATTTTAATTTTCCACATATTGATTGGGACTCCCATACTGTTAGGGGTCTAGATGGTTTAGAGTTTGTAAAATGTGTTCAGGAAAGTTTTCTAAATCAATATATAGAGGTACCAACGAGATGCAATATTGGATCTCCTGTTAGGAAACGAGTTAGGACAAGTGAGGGAAGTGTGTGTAGGGGAGCACTTTGGTTCCAGTGATCATAACACCATTAGTTTCAACTTGATCATGGACAAGGGTAGATCTGGTCCTAGGGTTGAGGTTCTGAACTGGAAGAAAGCCAAATTTGAAGAAATGAGAAAGGATCTAAAAAGCGTGGATTGGGACAGGTTATTCTCTGGCAAGGATGTGATCGGTAAGTGGGAAGCCTTCAAAGGAGAAATTTTGAGAGTGCAGAGCTTGTATGTTCCTGTCAGGATTAAAGGCAAAATGAATAGGAATAAGGAACCTTAGTTCTCAAGGGATATTGTAACTCTAATAAAGAAGAAAAGAGAGTTGTATGACATGTACAGGAAAGAGGGAGTAAAGAAGGTGCTTGAGGAGTATAAAAAGTGCAAGAAAATACTTAAGAAAGAAATCAGGAGGGCTAAAAGAAGACATGAGGTTGCCTTGGCAGTCAAAGTGAAGGATAATCCAAAGAGCTTTTACAGGTATATTAAGAGTAAAAGGATTGTAATGGATAAAATTGGTCCTCTTGAAGATCAGAGTGGTCGGCTATGTGTGGAACCAAAAGAAATGGGGGAGATTTTAAATGTTTTTTTTGCGTCTGTATTTACTAAGGAAACTGGCATGAAGTTTATGGAATTAAGGGAAACAAGTAGTGAGATCATGGAAACTGTACAGATTGAAAAGGAGGAGGTGCTTGCTATCTTGAGGCAAATTAAAGTGGATAAATCCTCAGGACCTGACAGGGTATTCCCTCGGACCTTGAAGGAGGCTAGTGTTGAAATTGCAGGGGCCCTGGCAGATATATTTAAAATGTCGGTGTCTACGGGTGAGGTGCTGGGGGATTGGAGAGTGGCTCATGTTGTTCTATTGTTTAAAAAAGGATCAAAAAATAATCTGGGAAATAATAGGCCGGTAAGTTTGACGTAAGTAGTGGGTAAGTTATTGGAGGGAGTACTAAGAGTTAGAACCTACAAGCATTTGGATAGACAGGGACTTATTAGGGAGAGTCAACATGGCTTTGTGCGTGGTAGGTGATGCTTGACCAATCTATTGGAGTTTTTTGAGGAGGTTACCAGGAAAATGGATGAAGGGAAGGCAGTGGATGTTGTCTACATGGACTTCAATAAGGCCTTTGACAAGGTCCCACATGGGAGGTTAGTTAGGAAAATTCATTCGCTAGGTATACATGGAGAGGTGGTAAATTGGATTAGACATTGGCTGAATGGAAGAAGCCAAAGAGTGGTAGTAGAGAATTGCTTCTCTGAGTGGAGGCCTGTGACTAGTGGTGTGCCACAGGGATTAGTGCTGGGTCCATTGTTATTTGTCACCTATACCAATGATTGGGATGATAATGTAGTAAATTGGATCAGCAAATTTGCTGATGATACAAAGATTGGAGGTGTAGTGGATAGTGAGGAAGGTTTTCAGAGCCTGCAGGGGGACTTGGACCGGCTGGAAAAATGGGCTGAAAAATGGCAAATACAGACAATTATCAGGGGAACTTGAAATGAGTGTTGAACGAACTTCCAGTAGAAGTGGTAGAGGCCGGTTCGATATTATCATTTAAAGAAAAGTTGGATAGGTATATGGACAGGAAAGGAATGGAAGGTTATGGGCTGAGTGCAGGTCGGTGGGACTAGGTGAGAGTAAGCGTTTGGCATGGACTAGAAGGACAGAGATGGCCTGTTTCCGTGCTGTAATTGTTATATGGTTATATAAGTCACTTATAAGTCAATACATCATAACATTTTAAGTAACGTTTGGTTATTAAACACACAGCACATATTTTCCCCGTAGGAACATATAAAATCATTGCAACGCACCAATATCGCTGAATCAGTGGGAGCCCTGGGCTTGTTTTCCTGCAACAAGACGGTGCCATCGAGGGGTGATGGGAAACAGCGATACTCGAGGGGGTTCCTTATGTCCAGTCTATCGTTTTCAGTCTTTCATGGCTATCTCAGGATATTTAGCCTTGACTTTGATCCAGAATGCTGGCAGAGATGTTATGTCAAACATACTTTTCAGCTCACTCGAGGAGTTGATCTCCTTCCCGCACTGACACGGATGACATGCGGGTAATGACCTCGTGTGCATTCAAGCTCAACAGTGGGCGTGACAGGGAATGAGGAAAGGTGCAGCTGACTCACATCGCCAAATCATATTGTTTCCTCGCGGCCCGGTAGCACATGCTTTGCAGCCCGGTGGTTGAGGACCGCTGTACTAGAGGATTGGAGGCTAGCTAATGTTGTTCTGCTGTTAAATAAAGGCTGTAAAAATAAACCAAGAAATTATAGGCTGAAGATCCTGACAACAGTAACTGGAGGTTATTGGTCTGGATATGCAAGTATTTGAATAGACGGAGTTAGTCAGCATGGTTTTGTGCGTGGTGGGCTGTGTTTAACTGAAGTTAGAGTTTTTTAAAGAAGTTATTAGGAAAGTTGATGACAGCAAGACGGTGGATGCTGTCTACATGGACTTTAGCAAACATTTGACAAGGTTCCATGTGGGAGGCTGGTCAAGAAGTTTCAGTTCATAGTCATCGTCATAGTCATACTTTATTGATCCTGGGGGAAGTTGGTTTTCGTTACAGTTGCACCATAAATAATAAATAGTAATAGAACCATAAATAGTTAAATAGTAATATGTAAATTATGCCAGTAAATTATGAAATAAGTCCAGGACCAGCCTATTGGCTCAGGGTGTCTGACCCTCCAAGGGAGGAGTTGTAAAGTTTGATGGCCACAGGCAGGAATGACTTCCTATGACGCTCTGTGTTGCATCTCGGTGGAATGAGTCTCTGGCTGAATGTACTCCTGTGCCCAACCAGTACATTATGAAGTGAATGGGAGACATTGCCCAAGATGGCATGCAACTTAGACAGCATCCTCTTTTCAGACACCACCGTCAGAGAGTCCAGTTCCATCCCCACAACATCACTGGCCTTACAAATAAGTTTGTTGATTCTGTTGGTATCTGCTACCCTCAGCCTGCTGCCCTAGCACACAACAGCAAACATGATCGCACTGGCCACCACAGATTCGTAGAACATCCTCAGCATCGTCCGGCAGATGTTAAAGGACATCAATCTCCTCAGGAAATAGAGACGGCTCTGACCCTTCTTGTAGACAGCCTCAGTGTTCTTTGCCCAGTCCAGTTTATTGTCAATTCGTATCCCCAGGTATTTGTAATCCTCCACCATGTCCACACTGACTCCCTGGATGGAAACAGGGGTCACCGGTACCTTAGCTCTCCTCAGGTCTACCACCAGCTCCTTAGTCTTTTTCACATTAAGCTGCAGATAATTCTGCTCACACCAAGTGACAAAGTTTCCTACCGTAGCCCTGTACTCAGCCTCATCTCCCTTGCTGATGCATCCAACTATGGCAGAGTCATCCGAAAACTTCTGAAGATGACAAGACACTGTGCCGTAGTTGAAGTCTGAGGTGTAAATGGTGAAGAGAAAGGGAGACAAGACAGTCTCCTGTGGAGCCCCAGTGCTGCTGATCACTGTGTTGGACACACAATGTTGCAAGCACACGTACTGTGGTCTGCCAGTCAGGTAATCAAGAATCCATGACACCAGGAAAGCATCCACCTGCATCGCTGTCAGCTTCTCCCCCAGCAGAGCAGGGCGGATGGTGTTGAACACACTGGAGAAGTCAATAAAAATGACCCTCACAGTGCTCGCTGGCTTGTCCAGGTGGGCGTAGACACGGTTCAGCAGGTAGACGATGGCATCCTCAACTCCTAGTCGGGGCTGGTAGGCGAACTGGAGGGGATCTAAGTGTGGCCTGACCATAGGCCAGAGCAGCTCCAGAACAAGTCTTGGCATTTAAGATGAGGTAGTTAATTGGATTAGACGGTGGTAGCAGATGGTTTCATCTCTGACTGGAGGCCTTTGACTTGTGCAATTCTACAGGGATCAGTGCTGGGTCCATTGTTGTTTGTCATTTATATCAATGATCTGAATAGTAATGTGGTAAACTGGATCAGAAAATTTGCGGATGACATGAAGTTTGGAAGTGTAGTGGACAGTGAGGAAGACTATCAGATCTTGCAGTGGGATCTGGACCAGATGGAAAAATAGGCTGAAAAATGGCAGATGGAATTTAATGCAGACAAGTGTGAGGTATTGCAAGGACCCGTATTCCCAGATCCCTTTGTTCTACCACACTCCTCAGTTCCCTACAGTTCACTGTAAGACCTACTCTGGTTCATGGAAGACTGTGAAAGAATAAAGGGATATAGAACATAGGAATCTACAGCACATTACAATGTTGTGCCGACCATGTAACCTACTCTAGAAACTTCCTAGAATTTCCCTAGCGCATAGCCTGTATTTTCCTAAGCTCCATGTACCTATCTAAGAGTCTCTTAAAAGACCTTATTGTATCTGCCTCCACCACTGTCCCTGGCAGTGCATTCCGTGCACCCACCACTGTCTATGTGAAAAATTTATTCATGGCCCCTTCTAGCTCTATTAATTTCATTCTTAAGCTCCTTCCTGGCAACCTTGTAATTTTCTAGAGCTCTAACAGTGCTTAGTTTCTTGAACCTTTCGTAAGCTTTTCTTTTCTTCTTAACTAGATTCTCTGCATCCTTTGTGCACTATGGTTAAGAATTGAAAATACACTTGGACTAAGATGTTAACTGTCCTGTGCTATCACCAGTGGGATCATCAGTTGATCTGCCACCTGTCTTCAGGAGTTTCGGCCCGCTTATGATCAAGACTCCCTCAGGGTGGTGGGCCAGCAGTGCTAAAGCACCACCTCCCACTGGTGAGCTTAAAAACTTGGCATCTGCCTCTATCAGAGTGTGGGTCACTTCCATCCAACAGATAGTCTGCTCTTCAGGTGTCTGTGCAACTACTGAAGGGTTTGCAAAAGATGGATACACTGTGTGACTATCTGCCCCCTGAACATACTTGGTCCACACCCATGCTGATCCTTTCTCTGCTTCCTCAGCTACAGCCCTGCTGGTTGACTTGATCTCTCTTCTAGTGAAGCCAAGGTCATGCAGCCACTTCTGGAAAGTGAACGCAATAAACCCACGGCAGCCTACTTCGAATGAATAGCATGAGACCTTCCACCCTCTGTCTCTGCACTCTGATCTTAACTCTGCATACTTGGTTAACTTGCGCTCATGGGCTTCATCGATGTTGTCTTCCCAGGGGACTGTGAGTTCACCAAGAACCACTTCTCTACTGGTGTCAGACCATACGATTATATCTGGACGCAATGTTGTGAAAGCTATTTGCTCCGGGAAACTGCCTTTCCCATCCAGGTCAGCCTTGACACACCAATCATTGGCTGAAGAAAGTATGCTTGATCGTGAGCCTGTGCTGTACACCCTTGACTTGGAGCCTTCTTTCACAAATGATATGCGATGTTCTGTGCAGCATGGGGCATGAGATAAGTTGTGCTGCAGTACTCTCTGCTCAACCGCTTCTGTTACAACTTTGAGAACATTGTTATGTCTCCAAGTGTACATGCCGCTGGAAAGATTGACTCTGCATGCACTCAAAATATGTTGAAGTGTTCTCTTCTCGCCACAAGCAGCACACCTGTCTGTCTTATCTTCATACCAGGTGCTGAGGTTGGCAGGTGTTGGGAGCAGATCGTACGTTGCTCTGCATAGAAAAGAAATGCAGAGCGGTTCCATCTGCCACAGAACATTCCAAGATAGATGTCGTTGTTCAACACTTTCCCACCAGGTCCGAGCCCTTTGTTTGGCCAGGCCAGCTGTTTTAGCTAACCTCTTCTCCTCTTCTACCTCTCGTATTTCATGTGTTACAAGCTCACGGCACTCCTTACCTGTAGAAGATGACCACCACTTGTGGGTTGTCCATCCAAGTCCCTGGAGGCTTAGCTGGGTAGCTCTAACCTTCTCCTTGTGCTTTAATCTGGACTCTGCCTTATCAACTGCTACACGGGCTGACCACTTCCTGCCTGATCTCACATCTGGCTGGGTGTTTTTGATAACAGGGTCTTTTGAGTCTCTAAGCATCAAGAATGATCTTACCTTGGCTACCTTGCCCTCTTCAACAAGGGATTGCACTGGGATGGTAAGCTTTGTCTGGCTACTGTGGATTGCAACATTGGTGAGGCTGCTCGGTACTCCAAGCCACTTCTTCACATACTTGTTGATCTTCTGTTCCATTGCCTCAACGTGGGACATTGCCACTTCAGAGACAGTTAGTGGCCACATTATCCGTGGCATCAGTCCATACTGCAAGCACCACAACTTCAACTTGCCAGGCAAGCCACACTTGTCAACAGACATCAGACCTCTGCTGATCTGTCCTCCTGTCTCTTGAACCCTCTTGGCGTCTCTCAGCTCCTCTGTGTACCATCGCCCGAGGCTCTTAACTGGTTGGTCCTGAATGGATGGAATCTCCTCTCCACAAAGGGAGAAATGAAAGTCATCTAGCTTTCCTCTCCTAAGAGCAAGGCTCCTTGACTTCTTGGTCTTGAACCTCATTCTTCCCCAATCCATTAGCTCCTCGAGTCTAGATAGTACATTTTCCACTGCCTCTGTGCTAAGACCCAAAAGGGTGAGATCGTCCATGAATGCTCGTATTGGTAGTAACTCTCCTCCGCCATCAAGTGTGACACCTGGTCCCACTGATCCTGCAGCCCTCACAATAACCTCCATGGCTAACACAAAAAGGATGGGTGAAATCACACATCCCATTGGGATTCCAACATCCAAGCTCTGCCACCTAGTTGTAAATTGCTGAGTGGAAAACCTCATCCGGAAATCGTTGTAGTACTGCATAACTAAGTTCCTCACCTTAGCAGGAATCCATAGGAATTCCATCACAAACTCAATCAGGACATGGGGAACAGAACCATACACATTTACCAGATCAAGCCAAACTACAGCCAGATTTCATCTCAACCTTTGTGACTCCTGGATGGTATGCCGTATCATACTAGTATGTTCAAGGCTTCCCGGGAAGCCTGATATTCCTGCCTTCTGCATAGATGTATTTACCAATCCATTCTCTATCACAAATGAAGATATTCTTTCTGCTAGAATGCCAAACATAATCTAGAACCCTCTACGTTCAGGAGTGAAATTAGTTGGAACTGATTCAGTGTAGTAGAGTTCTCTTCCTTCGGGATGTATAGTCCTTCAGCCTCACTCCATGACAAGGGAACAAGACCTTGTCTCCACACCACCTTTAACAACATCCACAAGTATTTCCTCAGCTCTTCACACTTCTTGAACACCTTATACGGCACTCCATTTAGTCCCGGCACTGAGCCTGACCTTGCCTTTCTGATGAACCATACAACTTCTGCCAGTTTGGGTTCTGACAGATTGAACTTCACTCCTGGCCTGGTAGGCTTCACAAGCCCTGAAATGTCAAGCAAAGGAGCCTCCCGCTGTTCATTAGAATAAGTGCTTGTCAAGTGATCCTCAAGTTCTTGTTGAGAGATGTTAAGCTGCCCGCTCTTACTTTGTTCAAACAATCTGTTTGTGAACTGATGAGGGTTCTCAAAGAATGACTCTCTTACCTTCTCTCTCTTCTTTTCTTTTTACTTTGTGACTCTGCACGACAGAGTAGTGCTAACTTTAACCAAAAATACTCTCGGAGATCAGCAAGCCCTGGCTTGTCACCCTCACTTGCTACCTTCCATCTCTGTCTCAACGATCTAAGCTCTCTCCTCAACCTACCAATTTCCTGGCGCTTGCTTGGTGTCTGTGTAGGCTTTGCTTTCTTCAACTCAACCAAACCAAACCTGTACTTTCCAACATCGTAAATCATATTGCCCATCACTTCCAACTTTCTCTTTGATGTTCCCCTGAGAGTGTTCTCCAACATCATACTGATATCCTCATCAAATACGCGCCAAGCCTTCTCATCTGCCATTGCTGGCCACTTGACCTTACTGTTCTTCTCTACCTCCTGACCACCACCATCATGCGAAGGATCTACCTGGGTACTGTGGTCTGAAACCTGACCTGGGTTATCTCTCATCTGACCTGGAGTATGATGACTCTCTCCAGAGCGAATCGTGTGGTTTGTGAATCAGTGGTTGAAAAGACCATATCATCTGTGTTATGTTACCCTACTATCCTTTCCCTGCTTCAATGGACAATACCTATGCAGAACGCCATGAACATTTGCCACATTTCTGCCGAGCATTTCCCTAAGAACATCTGCTCCCAAGTTTCTGCCTGATAGCATCATATTTCTCTCACCTCAATTAATTTTTTTTCCCAAATTGATGCTCCTATCCCCCTCCAGCGCTCTGGTGCAGGAGATAGAATTGTGTTCACTACCTCCAAGTGCAGCCTTTCCTCCAGTTGGCTTATCTACATATTGTGTCAGGAAACCTTACTGAACACACTTAACAAATTCCACTCCATCTAAACTCCTTGCTCTGGGAATTCAGGGCCTTAATTCATTGAAGGAGGTGGCAAAAGTAAATAGGGTCGTAAAGAAAGCTTTTGGCACATTGGCCTTCATAGATCAAGGTTTTGAGTACAGGAGACGGGATGTTATGTTGCAGTTGGTGAGGCCTAATTTGGAGTATTGTGTGCAGTTTTGGTCACCTACCTGCTGGAAAGATGTAATCAAAGTTGGAAGAGTTC